>NW_028225772.1:0-168274 GCF_052327205.1 Somniosus microcephalus
CCACTGCCTCGCTTTCCCCCCGTAGCTCTGTCTTGATCCCAAACTAATCCTACTGCCCTGCTCTCCCCCCATAGCCCTGAATCAATCCCAAACTAATCCCACTGCCCCACTCTCTCCCCATAGCCCTGCCTCAATCCCAAACTTTTCCCATTAGCCCTGCATCAATTCCAAACTAATCCCTCTGCCCCACTCTCTGCCCATAGCCCTGCATTATTCCCAAACTAACCCCACTGCTACGTTCTCTCCCCATAGCCCTGGGAGTGTTTGATGGGACAGTGTAGAGGGAGCATTACTATATATATCTAACCCGTGCAGCACCTGCCTTGGGAATGTTTGATGGGACAGTGTAGAGGCAGCTTTTTGTCTGTATCTAACCTGTGCGGTGCCTGCCTTGGGAGTGTTTCATGGGACAGTGTAGAGGGAGCATTACTCTATATCTAACCCGTGCTGTACCTGCCTTGGGAGTGTTTGATGGGACAGCGTAGAGGGAGCTTTACTCTGTATCTAACCCGTGCAGTACCTGCGTTGGGAGTGTTTGATGGGACAGTGTAGAGGGAGCTTCACTCTGTATCTACCCCGTCTTGTTCCTGCCCTGGGAGTTTTTGATGGGCTGGTTTAAAGAGAGCTTTTCTCTATCGATTCTGTAGCAAACCTTGATAGATTGCAATTCCGGGGATTCAGCGCATGCACAGCGCAGACGGAAACACGGAACTTGCGGGGCCTCTACCAAAGCTTAAGTCGTTGGTACGGAGACCATGATTTCAGGGCCATTATCTTTGTTTGATGTAATCCTTCACTCCTGTGTATAAGACAGTGAGTCTCACGGCCTAAAATTCATTCAAATCTCAGTAAGAATACCCAGAACAGACTTTAATTGTCTTTTATTTGCTTCATTTTTCTAAGGTGTACCCAGATATCTGCAGACCAACATTCATCCGCATGTGAATCCCTCCTCTGCATTTAAATCAAATCACGGTAACACTTTTATTTAATCTACCGAGGTTCAGTATTGAAATATACCAGGAGATCCAGGCACGTTTTGATAAAGCAGATTAACAATGAGTTCAGTGGGGAAATTTAGCAAACAACAGGCCGATTTTAAGGCAGGATCTGTCCAAAGTGGACTAGGCACAGCTACTTGACAACCCTCTGTCTCAGCCCCAACCTAATCCCACTGCCCTGCTCTCTCCTGTTAGCCCTTTATCAATCGCCAAACTAATCCCACTGCCCCGCTCTCTCCCCATAGCCCTGTATCAGTCCCCAACCTAATCCCACTGCCCCGCTCTCTCCCCATAGCCCTGTATCAGTCCCCAACCTAATCCCACTGCCCCGCTCTCTCCCCATAGCTCTGTATCAATCCCAAATTAATCCCACTGCCCCGCACTCTCCCCATAGCCCTGTATCAATTACAAACAAATCACACTGCCCCGCTCTCACCCCATAGCCCTGTATCAAATCCCAAACTAATCCCACTGCCCCGCTCTCTCCCCATAGCCCTGTATCAATCCCAAACTAATCCCACTGCCCCGCTCTCTCCCCATAGCCCTGTATCAATCCCAAATTAATCCCACGACCCCGCTCTCTCCCCATAGCCCTGTATCAATCTCAAACTAATCCCACTGCCCCGATCTCTCCCGATAGCCCTGTATCAATCCCAAACTAATCCCACTGCCCCGCTCTCTACATAGCCCTGTATCAATCCCCAAACTAATCAAACTTCCCCGCTCTCTCCCCATAGCCCTGTATCAATCCCCAAACTAATCCCACTGCCCCGCTCTCTCCCCATAGCCCTGTATCAATCCGCAAACTAATCCCACTGCCCCGCTCACTCCCCATAGCCCTGTATCAATCCCAAACTAATCCCAGTGCCCCGCTCACTCCCGATAGCCCTGTATGAATCCAAAACTAATCCCAAAGCCCCACTCTCTCCCCATAGTCCTGTATCAATCCCAAACTAATCCCAATGCCCCGCTCTCTCCCCATAGCCCTGTATCAATCCCCAAACTAATCCCACCGCCCTGCTGACTCCCCATAGCCCTGTATCAATCCCCAATCTAATCCCACTGCCCCGCTCTCTCCCCATAGCCCTGTATCAATCCCAAACTAATCCCAGTGCCTCGCTTTCCCCCCATAGCTCTGTCTTGATCCCAAACTAACCCCACTGCCCTGCTCTCCCCCCATAGCCCTGCATCAATTCCAAACTAATCCCTCTGCCCCAGTCTCCGCCCATAGCCCTGCATCATTCCCAAACTAACCCCACTGCCACGTTCTCTCCCCATACCCCTGGGAGTGTTTGATGGGACAGTGTAGAGGGAGCATTACTATATATATCTAACCCGTGCAGCACCTGCCTTGGGAATGTTTGATGGGACAGTGTAGAGGGAGGTTTTTGTCTGTATCTAACCCGTGCGGTACCTGCCTTGGGAGTGTTTGATGGGACAGTGTAGAGGGAGCATTACTCTGTATCTAACCCATGCTGTACCTGCCTTGGGAGTGTTTGATGGGCTGGTTTAAAGAGAGCTTTTCTCTATCGATTCTGTAGCAAACCTTGATAGATTGCAAGTCCGGGGATTCAGCGCATACACAGCGCAGACGGAAACACGGAACTTGCGGGGCCTCTACCAAGGCCTAAGTCGTTGGTACGGGGACCATGATTTCAGGGCCATTATCTTTGTTTGATGTAATCCTTCACTCCTGTGCATAAGACAGTGAATCTCACGGCCTAAAATTCATTCAAATCTCAGTAAAAATACCCAGAACAGACTTTAATTGTCTTTTATTTGCTTCATTTTTCTACGGTGTACCCAGATATCTGCAGACCAACATTCATCCGCATGTGAATCCCTCCTCTGCATTAAATCAATTCACGGTAACACTTTCATTTAATCTACCGAGGTTCAGTATTAAAATATACCAGGAGATCCAGGCACGTTTTGATAAAGCAGATTAACAATGAGTTCAGTGGGGAAATTTAGCAAACAACAGGCCGATTTTAATATGATAAGGCAGGATCTGTCCAAAGTGGACTGGGAACAGCTACTTGACAACCCTCTGTCTCAGTCCCAAACTAATCCCACTGCCCTGCTCTCTCCTGTTAGCCCTTTATCAATCGCCAACCTAATCCCACTGCCTCGCTCTCTCCCCATAGCCCTGTATCAGTCCCCAACCTAATCCCACTGCCCCGCTCTCCCCCCATAGCCCTACATCAATCCTAAACTAATCCCACTGCCCCGCTCTCTCCCCATAGTCCTGCATCAATCCCAAACTAATCCCACTGCCCCGCTATCTCCCCATAGCCCTGTATCAATCCCCAAAACTAATCCCATTGCCCCGCTCTCTCCCCATAGCCGTTTATCAATCCCAAACTAATCCAACTGCCCCGCTCTCTCCCCATAGCCCTGTATCAATCCCAAACTATTCCCACTGCCCCGCTCTCTCCCTATAGCCCTGTATCAATCCCAAACTAATCCCACTGCCCCGCTCACTCCCCATAGCCCTGTATCAATCCGCAAACTAATCCCACTGCCCCGCTCACTCCCCAAAGCCCTGTATCAATCCCAAACTAATCCCAGTGCCCCGCTCACTCCCGATAGGCCTGTATCAATCCTAAACTACTCCCAAAGCCCCACTCCCTCCCCATAGCCCTGTATCAATCCCAAACTAATCACACTGCCCCGATCTCTCCCGATAGCCCTGTATCAATCCCAAACTATTCCCAATGCCTCGCTCGCTCCCGATAACCCTGTATCAATCCCAAACTAATCAGACTGCCCTGCTCTCACCGCATAGCCCTGTATCAATCCCCAAATGAATCCCACTGCCCCGCTCTCTTCCGATTGCCCTGTATCAATTCCAAACTAATCACACTGCCCCGCTCTCTCCCCATAGCCCTGTATCAATCCCCAAACTAATCCCACTGCCCCGCTCTCTCCCCATAGCTCTGTATCAATCCCAAACTAATCCCACTGCCCTGCACTCTCCCCATAGCCCTGTATCAATCCCAAACAAATCACACTGCCCCGCTCTCACCCCATAGCCCTGTATCAAATCCCAAACTAATCCCACTGCCCCGCTCTCTCCGGATAGCCCTGTATCAATCCCAAACTATTCCCACTGCCCCGCTCACTCCCCATAGCCCTGTATCAATCCCCAAACTAATCCCACTGCCCCGCTCTCTCCCCATAGCCCTGTATCAATCCCCAAGCTAATCCCACTGTCCCGCTCTCTCCCCATAGTCCTGCATCAATCCCAAACTAATCAAACTGCCCCGCTGTCTCCCCATTGCCCTGTATCAATCCCCAAACTAATCCCACTGCCCCGCTCTCTCCCCATAGCCCTGTATCAATCCGCAAAATAATCCCACTGCCCCGCTCACTCCCCATAGCCCTGTATCAATCACAAACTAATCCCAGTGCCCCGCTCACTCCCGATAGCCCTGTATCAATCCAAAACTAATCCCAAGGCCCCGCTCTCTCCCCATAGCCCTGTTTCAATCCCCAAACTAATTCCACTGCCCTGCTCTCTCCCCATAGCCCTGTATCAATCCCAAACTAATCCCACTGCCCCGCTCTCTCCCCATAGCCCTGTATCAATCCCAAACTAATCCCACTGCCCCGCTCTCTCCCCATAGCCCTGTATCAATCCCCAAACTAATCCCACTGCCCTGCTCTCTCCCCATAGCCCTGTATTAATCCCCAAACTAATCCCACTGCCCCGCTCTCTCCCCATAGCTCTGTATCAATCCCAGACTAATCCCACTGCCCTGCACTCTCCCCATAGCCCTGTATCAATCCCAAACAAATCACACTGCCCCGCTCTCACCCCATAGCCCTGTATCAAATCCCAAACTAATCCCACTGCCCCGCTCTCTCCGGATAGCCCTGTATCAATCCCAAACTATTCCCACTGCCCCGCTCACTCCCCATAGCCCTGTATCAATCCCCAAACTAATCCCTCTGCCCCGCTCCCTCCCCATAGCCCTGTATCAATCCCCAAGCTAATCCCACTGTCCCGCTCTCTCCCCATAGTCCTGTATCAATCCCAAACTAATCAAACTGCCCCGCTGTCTCCCCATTGCCCTGTATCAATCCCCAAACTAATCCTACTGCCCCGCTCTCTCCCCATAGCCCTGTATCAATCCCGAAACTAATCCCACTGCCCCGCTTTCTCCCCATAGCCCTGTATCAATCCCAAACAAATCCCACTGCCCCGCTCTCTCCCCATAGCCTTGTATCAATCACCAAACTAATCCCACTGCCCCGCTTTCTCCCCATAGCCCTGTATCAATCCCGAAACTAATCCCACTGCCCCGCTTTCTCCCCATAGCCCTGTGTCAAACACCAAACTAATCCCACTGCCCCGCTTTCTCCCCATAGCCCTGTATCAATCACAAACTATTTCCACTGCCCCGCTTTCTCCCCAAAGCCCTGTATCAATCCCAAACAAATCCCACTGCCCCGCTCTCTCCCCATAGCCCTGTATCAATCCCCAAACTAATCCCACTGCCCCGCTCTCTCCCCATAGCCCTGTATCAATCCCCAAACTAATCCCACTGCCCCGCTCTCTCCCCATAGTCCTGTACCAACCCCAAACTAATCCCACTGCCCCGCTCTCTCCCCATAGCCCTGTATCAATCCCAAACTAATCCCACTGCCTCGCTTTCCCCCCGTAGCTCTGTCTTGATCCCAAACTAATCCTACTGCCCTGCTCTCCCCCCATAGCCCTGAATCAATCCCAAACTAATCCCACTGCCCCACTCTCTCCCCATAGCCCTGCCTCAATCCCAAACTTTTCCCATTAGCCCTGCATCAATTCCAAACTAATCCCTCTGCCCCACTCTCTGCCCATAGCCCTGCATTATTCCCAAACTAACCCCACTGCTACGTTCTCTCCCCATAGCCCTGGGAGTGTTTGATGGGACAGTGTAGAGGGAGCATTACTATATATATCTAACCCGTGCAGCACCTGCCTTGGGAATGTTTGATGGGACAGTGTAGAGGCAGCTTTTTGTCTGTATCTAACCTGTGCGGTGCCTGCCTTGGGAGTGTTTCATGGGACAGTGTAGAGGGAGCATTACTCTATATCTAACCCGTGCTGTACCTGCCTTGGGAGTGTTTGATGGGACAGCGTAGAGGGAGCTTTACTCTGTATCTAACCCGTGCAGTACCTGCGTTGGGAGTGTTTGATGGGACAGTGTAGAGGGAGCTTCACTCTGTATCTACCCCGTCTTGTTCCTGCCCTGGGAGTTTTTGATGGGCTGGTTTAAAGAGAGCTTTTCTCTATCGATTCTGTAGCAAACCTTGATAGATTGCAATTCCGGGGATTCAGCGCATGCACAGCGCAGACGGAAACACGGAACTTGCGGGGCCTCTACCAAAGCTTAAGTCGTTGGTACGGAGACCATGATTTCAGGGCCATTATCTTTGTTTGATGTAATCCTTCACTCCTGTGTATAAGACAGTGAGTCTCACGGCCTAAAATTCATTCAAATCTCAGTAAGAATACCCAGAACAGACTTTAATTGTCTTTTATTTGCTTCATTTTTCTAAGGTGTACCCAGATATCTGCAGACCAACATTCATCCGCATGTGAATCCCTCCTCTGCATTTAAATCAAATCACGGTAACACTTTTATTTAATCTACCGAGGTTCAGTATTGAAATATACCAGGAGATCCAGGCACGTTTTGATAAAGCAGATTAACAATGAGTTCAGTGGGGAAATTTAGCAAACAACAGGCCGATTTTAAGGCAGGATCTGTCCAAAGTGGACTAGGCACAGCTACTTGACAACCCTCTGTCTCAGCCCCAACCTAATCCCACTGCCCTGCTCTCTCCTGTTAGCCCTTTATCAATCGCCAAACTAATCCCACTGCCCCGCTCTCTCCCCATAGCCCTGTATCAGTCCCCAACCTAATCCCACTGCCCCGCTCTCTCCCCATAGCCCTGTATCAGTCCCCAACCTAATCCCACTGCCCCGCTCTCTCCCCATAGCTCTGTATCAATCCCAAATTAATCCCACTGCCCCGCACTCTCCCCATAGCCCTGTATCAATTACAAACAAATCACACTGCCCCGCTCTCACCCCATAGCCCTGTATCAAATCCCAAACTAATCCCACTGCCCCGCTCTCTCCCCATAGCCCTGTATCAATCCCAAACTAATCCCACTGCCCCGCTCTCTCCCCATAGCCCTGTATCAATCCCAAATTAATCCCACGACCCCGCTCTCTCCCCATAGCCCTGTATCAATCTCAAACTAATCCCACTGCCCCGATCTCTCCCGATAGCCCTGTATCAATCCCAAACTAATCCCACTGCCCCGCTCTCTACATAGCCCTGTATCAATCCCCAAACTAATCAAACTTCCCCGCTCTCTCCCCATAGCCCTGTATCAATCCCCAAACTAATCCCACTGCCCCGCTCTCTCCCCATAGCCCTGTATCAATCCGCAAACTAATCCCACTGCCCCGCTCACTCCCCATAGCCCTGTATCAATCCCAAACTAATGCCAGTGCCCCGCTCACTCCCGATAGCCCTGTATCAATCCAAAACTAATCCCAAAGCCCCACTCTCTCCCCATAGTCCTGTATCAATCCCAAACTAATCCCAGTGCCCCGCTCACTCCCGATAGCCCTGTATCAATCCAAAACTAATCCCAAAGCCCCACTCTCTCCCCATAGTCCTGTATCAATCCCAAACTAATCCCAATGCCCCGCTCTCTCCCCATAGCCCTGTTTCAACCCCCAAACTAATCCCACTGCCCCGCTCTCTCCCCATAGCCCTGTATCAATCCCAAACTAATCCCACTGCTCTGCTCTCCCCCCATAGCCCTGAATCAATCCCAAACTAATCCCACTGCCCCGCTCTCTCCCCATAGCCCTGTATCAATCCCCAAACTAATCCCACTGCCCTGCTCTCTCCCCATAGCCCTGTATCAATCCCCAAACTAATCCCACTGCCCCGCTCTCTCCCCGTACCCTGTATCAATCCCCAAACTAATCCCACTGCCCTGCTGACTCCCCATAGCCCTGTATCAATCCCCAATCTAATCCCACTGCCCCGCTCTCTCCCCAAAGCCCTGTATCAATCCCAAAGTAATCCCACTGCCTCGCTTTCCCCCCATAGCTCTGTCTTGATCCCAAACTAATCCCACTGCTCTGCTCTCCCCCCATAGCCCTGAATCAATCCCAAACTAATCCCACTGCCCCACTCTCTCCCCATAGCCCTGCATCAATCCCAAACTAACCCCACTGCCACGTTCTCTCCCCATAGTCCTGGGAGTGTTTGATGGGACAGTGTAGAGGGGGCATTACTCGATATATCTAACCCATGCAGCACCTGCCTTGGGAATGTTTGATGGGACAGTGTAGAGGGAGCATTACTATATATATCTAACCCGTGCAGCACCTGCCTTGGGAATGTTTGATGGGACAGTGTAGAGGGAGCTTTTTGTCTGTATCTAACCCGTGCAGTACCTGCCTTGGGAGTGTTTGATGGGACAGCATAGAGGGAGCTTTACGCTGTATCTAACCCGTGCAGTACCTGCCTTGGGAGTGTTTGATGGGACAGTGTAGAGGGAGCTCCACTCTGTATCTAACCTGTGTTGTTCCTGCCCTGGGAGTTTTTGATGGGCTGGTTTAAAGACAGCTTTACTCTATCGATTCTGCAGCAAACCTGGATAGATTGCAAGTCCGGGGATTCAGCGCATACACAGCGCAGACGGAAACACGGAACTTGCGGGGCCTCTACCAAGGCCTAAGTCATTGGTACGGAGACCATGATTTCAGGGCCATTATCTTTGTTTGATGTAATCCTTCTCTCCTGTGTATAAGACAGTGAGTCTCACGGCCTAAAATTCATTCAAATCTCAGTAGGAATACCCAGAACAGACTTTAATTGTCTTTTATTTGCTTCATTTTTCTAAGGTGTACCCAGATATCTGCAGACCAACATTCATCCGCATGTGAATCCCTCCTCTGCATTTAAATCAAATCACGGTAACACTTTTATTTAATCTACCGAGGTTCAGTATTGAAATATACCAGGAGATCGAGGCACGTTTTGATAAAGCAGATTAACCGTGAGTTCAGTGGGGAAATTTAGCAAACAACAGGCCGATTTTAATATGATAAGGCAGGATCTGTCCAAAGTGGACGAGGAACAGCTACTTGACAACCCTCTGTCTCAGTCCCAAACTAATCCCACTGCCCTGCTCTCTCCTGTTAGCCCTTTATCAATCGCCAACCTAATCCCACTGCCCCGCTCTCTCCCCATAGCCCTGTATCAGTCCCCAACCTAATCCCACTGCCGCGCTCTCCCCATAGCCCTGTATCAATCACAAACTATTTCCACTGCCCTGCACTCTCCCCATAGCCCTGTATCAATCCCCAACGTAAGCCCACTGCCCGCTTTCTCCCCATAGCCCTGTGTTATATCCAAACAAATCCCACTGCCCCGCTTTCTCCCCATAGCCCTGTATCAATCCCCAAATTAATCCCACTGCCCCGCTTTCTCCCCATAGCTCTGTATCAATCCCAAACAAATCCCACAGCCCCGCTCTCTCCCCATAGCCCTGTATCAATCCCTAACATAAGTCCACTGCCCTGCTTTCTCCCCATAGCCCTGTGTTATATCCAAA
The DNA here is from genome assembly GCF_052327205.1 of Somniosus microcephalus. Lineage (NCBI taxonomy): Eukaryota > Metazoa > Chordata > Chondrichthyes > Squaliformes > Somniosidae > Somniosus > Somniosus microcephalus. The sequence goes on from NW_028225772.1 coordinate 9,639, forward strand.
CAAATCCCACTGCCCCGCTCTCTCCCCATCGCCCTGTATCAATCCCAAACTATTCCCAATGCCTCACTCGCTCCCGATAACCCTGTATCAATCCCAAACTAATCAGACTGCCCTGCTCTCACCCCATAGCCCTGTATCAATCCCCAAACTAATCCCACTGCCCTGCTTTCTCCCCATAGCCCTGTATCAATCACAAACTATTTCCACTGCCCTGCTCTCTCCCCATAGCCCTGTATCAATCCCCAACGTAAGCCCACTGCCCGCTTTCTCCCCATAGCCCTGTGTTATATCCAAACAAATCCCACTGCCCCGCTTTCTCCCCATAGACCTGTATCAATCCCCAAATTAATCCCACTGCCCCGCTTTCTCCCCATAGCCCTGTATCAATCCCAAACAAATCCCACTGCCCCGCTCTCTCCCCATAGCCCTGTATCAATCCCCAACGTAAGTCCACTGCCCTGCTTTCTCCCCATAGCCCTGTGTTATATCCAAACAAATCCCACTGCCCCGCTCTCTCCCCATAGCCCTGTATCAGTCCCCAACGTAAGCCCACTGCCCCGCTTTCTCCCCATAGCCCTGTGTTATATCCAAACTAATCCCACTGCACCCTCTCTCCCCATAGCCCTGTATCAATCCCAAACTAATCCCACTGCCCCGCTCTCTCCCCATAGCCCTGTATCAATCCCCAACGTAAGTCCACTGCCCTGCTTTCACCCCATAGCCCTGTGTTATATCCAAACTAATCCCACTGCACCCTCTCTCCCCATAGCCCTGTATCAATCCCAAACTAATCCCACTGCCCAGCTCTCTCCTCTAGCCCTGTATCAATCACAAACTAATCCTACTGCCACGCTCACTCCCCATTGCCCCGGATCAATCCCATGCTTATCCCGCTCCTGATCGCTATCCAGTGATCTCTGTGTTAGAGAGATGGGAAATCAGCCAGGATTCCTGCTCCTGATCACTGTCCAGTGACCCATGGGTTAGAGAGAGATGGGAAATCAGCCAGGGTTCCTGCTCCTGATTACTGTCCAGTGACTCCTGGGTTAGATAGAGGGGAAATCAGCCAGGGTTCCTGCTCCTGATCACTGCCCAGTCACCCCTGGGTTGGAAAGAGGGGAAATCAGCCAGGGTTCCTGCTCCTGATCACTGCCCAGTGACCCCTGGTTTAGAGAGAGGGGGAAATCAGCCGGGGTTCCTGCTCCTGATCACTGCCCAGTGACTCCTGGGTTAGAGAGAGGAGGAAATCAGCCAGGGTTCCTGCTCCTGATCACTGACCAGTGACCACTGGGTTAGAGAGCGGGGAATTCAGCCAGGGTTCCTGCTCCTGATCATTGTCCAGTGACCCCTGGGTTAGAGAGAGGGGAAATCAGCCAGGGTTCCTGCTCCTGATCACTGTCCAGTGACCCCTGAGTTAGAGAGAGGGGAAATCAGCCAGGGTTCCTGCTCCTGATCATTGTCCAGTGACCCCTGGGTTAGAGAGACAGGTGAAATCAGCCAGGGTTCCTGCTCCTTATCACAGTCCAGTGACACCTGGGTTCGAGAGAGAGGGGAAATCAGCCAGGGTTCATGCTCCTGATCACTATCCAGTGACCCCTGGGTTAGAGAGAGGGGAAATCAGCCAGGATTCCTGCTCCTGATCACTGCCCAGTGACCCCTGGGTTAGAGAGAGAGGGAAATCAGCCAGGGTTCCTGCTCCTGATCACTGCCCAGTGAACCCTGGTTTAGAGAGAGTGGAAATCAGCCTGGGTTCCTGCTCCTGATCACTGCCCAGTGACCCCTGGGTTAGAGAGAGAGGGGAATTCAGCCAGGGTTCCTGCTCCTGATCACTGTCCAGTGACCCCTGGGTTGGAGAGGGGAAATCAGCCAGGGTTTCTGCTCCTGATCACTGCCCAGTGACCCCTGGGTTAGAGAGAGGGGAAATCAGCCAGGGTTCCTGCTCCTGATCACTGCCCAGTGACCCCTGGGTTAGAGAGAGGGGAAATCAGCCAGGGTTCCTGCTCCTGATCACAGCCCAGTGACCCCTGGGTTAGAGAGAGAGGTGAAATCAGCCAGGGTTCCTGCTCCTGATCACAATCCAGTGACCCCTGGGTTAGAGAGAGAGGTGAAATCAGCCAGGGTTCCTGCTCCTGATCACAATCCAGTGACCCCTGGGTTAGAGAGAGGAGGAAATCAGCCAGGGTTCCTGCTCCTGATCACTGACCAGAGACCCCTGGGTTAGAGAGAGAGGGATATCAGCCAGGGTTCATGCTCCTGATCACTGCCCAGTGACCCCTGGGTTAGAGTGAGAGGGAAATCAGCCAGGATTCATGCTCCTGATCACAGTCCAGTGACACCTGGGTGAGAGAGAGGGGAAATGAGCCCGGGTTCCTGCTCCTGATCACTGCCCAGTGACCCCTGGTTTAGAGAGAGAGGGGAAATCAGCCAGGGTTCCTGCTCCTGATCACAGTCCAGTGACCCCTGGGTTAGAGAGACAGGTGAAATCAGCCAGGGTTCCTGCTCCTTATAACTGTCCAGTGACACCTGGGTTAGAGAGAGAGGGGAAATCAGACAGGGTTCATGCTCCTGATCACTATCCAGTGACCCCTGGGTTAGAGAGAGGGGAAATCAGCCAGGGTTCCTGCTCCTGATCATTGTCCAGTGACCCCTGGGTTAGAGAGAGAGGGAAATCAGCCAGGGTTCCAGCTCCTGATCACTATCCAGTGACCTAGAGAGAGGGGGAACCATCCAGGGTTCATGCTCCTGATCATTGTCCAGTGACCCGTGGGTTAGAGAGACGGGAAATGAGCCAGGGTTCGTGCTCCTGATCTCTGTCCAGTGATCCCTGGGTTAGAGAGAGGGGAAATCAGGCAGGGTTCCTGCTCCTGATCACTGCCCAGTGACCCCTGGGTTAGAGAGAGGGGAAAATCAGCCAGGGTTCCTGCTCCTGATCATTGTCCAGTGACCCCTGGGTTAGAGAGAGAGGGAAATCAGCCAGGGTTATTTAAATCATGTTGCGAGAAAGGGAAATAGTTTGTGCCCCCGTTTGTACCTCAGACTCTTAGAGACGGAGGGAACGGCAACAGAAAAAGAGGAAACAACATCTCCAAAAACTGATCCCAGCTCATCGCCAAGGCTGGGGATAGATAACCTCGCCGCCTTCTTAGGAAGTTTAACCACTTTATTCACTTTCTGATTGGAGCTCCGTTTGGAATTAGACTTTATTTTGTCGGATGTTTAACGACAGCATTGAAGGGGGAAGGAGAAACTTGGAGCAACTTCTTCTGTCAAAGCTGCAGTGAGACTTGAAAGATTTTAACGATTTTTAATGAACTTTTCACCAAAAATGAGTGTAAAAAACACTTTTCCCCCCTAAGTTTCGAACATGATTTTGGAAGAGACTGAAGCAAAAGCCAATTTCCCCCTCACCTAAACAAGTTTCAACCAGGTCTTGAAGTCCAAACGCTTTTAAAGTGCTCTGAAATGGTTAAAATGTTTTCAAATTGAAATATCTCAAGATTTGATTTTGAGTGATTGACTGAAGTGAGTAGCTTTACACAAACTTGCAACCATGGTGTTGAGGAGGGGGAAGGTAGGGGAGGATTTGTAGGAGTTACAGATTCCTTTTTAATGACTTTTTAAAAATATACCATTAAGACATTTAGGAAGAGAACCAAGAAAGGGGAAAAACACAAACCATTTTATAATGTCTGTCGTTCGATAGTCCTAACAAGTCGCAGGAATAACGTAAATATAGATTTCCTCTTAAACATTTAGTGGAGTGTTAATTGAAGCAAGAGTTATGTAATGATGTATAAAAATTGCAGGAAGCTACTTTAGAAGAAACCACTCTTTGTTTATTGAGAGAGACACAGAAAATACATTGATTAAAGTGATAACGTACAATTCGATTTGGTTTGAATGTTTGAAATAGGAGATTAAAATTTGTGAGTATAATGAAGTTTGTTTCCTGCTTTTAATTGCGAAGTACCTAAAATAATTCAACACTCCTTGTGACAAGAGCAGGGATTAATATTGTGGAGAATGTTTGAGAGAAAAACATTAGAAGCGAAATTGGTCAATTATAAATCTTTACGTCAACATATCAGTAAACATTTGCAAGTCAGTCTGACTGGTTTTGCTGTCCAGGAAGAAAAACAAGTGTTTATTTCTGTTAAGTCATAGCTTTGCCTGCTTTTTGTTTATAATTCAGTGACACAAATTGTGTGTATATTTGTAAATTGTAAAATAACAGCAATAAATCACATTTCTGTGATATTCTTTCTGTCTTAAACGATTCAATTTGTGGCTCGGAATCTAGAAGCTTCTTTACCTGAAAGGTTTGAATGGTTAAAGTTGATCTCAGCTATCAAAAGCTGTTTGCGACATTCCTGCATTGTGGAACAGCATGATGTCTTTGCAGAGACAGGAATTCGCATTGTTGAATGGAGGTTTTTCTGATCTGTTGCATCCTGTGTAGATCAGAAACAGGTAAAGATGTTCATAGTAAACAGCCCAAGACAATGAAATGCTAAAACAATGTCTGGCCAATGTCAGAGACTTCAAGCACAGGACATGTGGAATATACAAAACCCCATAGCCCTGTATCAATCCCAAACTAATCACACCGCCCCGATCTCTCCCGATAGCCCTGTATCAATCCCAAACTATTCCCAATGCCTCGCTCTCTCCCCATAGCCCTGTATCAATCCCCAAACTAATCCCACTGCCCCGCTCTCTCCCCATAGCCCTGTATCAATCCGCAAACTAATCCCGCTGCCCCGCTCACTCCCCATAGCCCTGTATCAATCCCAAACTAATCCCAGTGCCCCGCTCACTCCCGATAGCCCTGTATGAATCCAAAACTAATCCCAAAGCCCCACTCTCTCCCCATAGTCCTGTATCAATCCCAAACTAATCCCAATGCCCCGCTCTCTCCCCAAAGCCCTGTTTCAATCCCCAAACTAATCCCACTGCCCCGCTCTCTCCCCATAGCCCTGTATCAATCCCAAACTAATCCCACTGCCCCGCTCTCTCCCCATACCCTGTATCAATCCCCAAACTAATCCCACGGCCCTGCTGACTCCCCATAGCCCTGTATCAATCCCCAATCGAATCCCACTGCCCCGCTCTCTCCCCATAGCCCTGTATCAATCCCAAACTAATCCCAGTGCCTCGCTTTCCCCCCATAGCTCTGTCTTGATCCCAAACTAACCCCACTGCCCTGCTCTCCCCCCATAGCCCTGAATCAATCCCAAACTAATCCCACTGCCCCACTCTCTCCCCATAGCCCTGAATCAATCCCAAACTAATCCCACTGCCCTGCTCTCCCCCCATAGCCCTGAATCAATTCCAAACTAATCCCACTGCCCTGCTCTCCCCCCATAGCCCTGAATCAATCCCAAACTAATCCCACTGCCCTGCTCTCCCCCCATAGCCCTGCATCAATTCCAAACTAATCCCTCTGCCCCACTCTCTGCCCATAGCCCTGCATCATTCCCAAACTAACCCCACTGCCACGTTCTCTCCCCATAGCCCTGGGAGTGTTTGATGGGACAGTGTAGAGGGAGCATTACTATATATATCTAACCCGTGCAGCACCTGCCTTGGGAATGTTTGATGGGACAGTGTAGAGGGAGGTTTTTGTCTGTATCTAACCTGTGCGGTACCTGCCTTGGGAATGTTTGATGGGACAGTGTAGAGGGAGCATTACTCTATATCTAACCCGTGCTGTACCTGCCTTGGAAGTGTTTGATGGGACAGCATAGAGGGAGCTTTACTCTGTATCTGACCCGTGCAGTCCCTGCCATGGGAGTGTTTGATGGGACAGTGTAGAGGGAGCTTCACTCTGTATCTAACCCGTGTTGTTCCTGCCCTGGGAGTTTTTGATGGGCTGGTTTAAAGAGAGCTTTTCTCTATCGATTCTGTAGCAAACCTTGATAGATTGCAAGTCCGGGGATTCAGCACATACACAGCGCAGACGGAAACACGGAACTTGCGGGGCCTCTACCAAGGCCTAAGTCGTTGGTACGGAGACCATGATTTCAGGGCCATTATCTTTGTTTGATGTAATCCTTCACTCCTGTGTATAAGACAGTGAGTCTCACGGCCTAAAATTCATTCAAATCTCAGTAAGAATACCCAGAACAGACTTTAATTGTCTTTTATTTGCTTCATTTTTCTAAGGTGTACCCAGATATCTGCAGACCAACATTCATCCGCATGTGAATCCCTCCTCTGCATTTAAATCAAATCACGGTAACACTTTTATTTAATCTACCGAGGTTCAGTATTGAAATATACCAGGAGATCGAGGCACGTTTTGATAAAGCAGATTAACAATGAGTTCAGTGGGGAAATTTAGCAAACAACAGGCCGATTTTAAGGCAGGATCTGTCCAAAGTGGACTAGGAACAGCTACTTGACAACCCTCTGTCTCAGCCCCAAACTAATCCCACTGCCCTGCTCTCTCCTGTTAGCCCTTTATCAATCGCCAACCGAATCCCACTGCCTCGCTCTCTCCCCATAGCCCTGTATCAGTCCCCAACCTAATCCCACTGCCCCGCTCTCTCCCCGTAGCCCTGTATCAATCCCAAATTAATCACACTGCCCCGCTCTCTCCCCATAGCCCTGTATCAGTCCCCAACCTAATCCCACTGCCCCGCTCTCTCCCCATAGCTCTGTATCAATCCCAAATTAATCCCACTGCCCCGCACTCTCCCCATAGCCCTGTATCAATTACAAACAAATCACACTGCCCCGCTCTCGCCCCATAGCCCTGTATCAAATCCCAAACTAATCCCAATGCCCCGCTCTCTCCCCATAGCCCCGTATCAATCCCAAACTAATCCCACTGCCCCGCTCTCTCCCCATAGCCCTGTATCAATCCCAAATTAATCCCACGACCCCACTCTCTCCCCATAGCCCTGTATCAATCTCAAACTAATCCCACTGCCCCGAACTCTCCCGATAGCCCTGTATCAATCCCAAACTAATCCCACTGCCCCGCTCTCTACATAGCCCTGTATCAATCTCCAAACTAATCAAACGTCCCCGCTCTCTCCCCATAGCCCTGTATCAATCCCCAAACTAATCCCACTGCCCCGCTCTCTCCCCATAGCCCTGTATCAATCCGCAAACTAATCCCGCTGCCCCGCTCATTCCCCATAGCCCTGTATCAATCCCAAACTAATCCCAGTGCCCCGCTCACTCCCGATAGCCCTGTATGAATCCAAAACTAATCCCAAAGCCCCACTCTCTCCCCATAGTCCTGTATCAATCCCAAACTAATCCCAATGCCCCGCTCTCTCCCCATAGCCCTGTTTCAATCCCCAAACTAATCCCACTGCCCCGCTCTCTCCCCATAGCCCTGTATCAATCCCAAACTAATCCCACTGCCCCGCTCTCTCCCCATAGCCCTTTATCAATCCCAAACTAATCCCACTGCCTTGCTCTCTCCCCATAGCCCTGTATCAATCCCCAAACTAATCCCACTGCCCTGCTCTCTCCCCATAGCCCTGTATCAATCCCAAACTAATCACACTGCCCCGATCTCTCCCGATAGCCCTGTATCAATCCCAAACTATTCCCAATGCCTCGCTCTCTCCCCATAGCCCTGTATCAATCCCCAAACTAATCCCACTGCCCCGCTCTCTCCCCATAGCCCTGTATCAATCCGCAAACTAATCCCGCTGCCCCGCTCACTCCCCATAGCCCTGTATCAATCCCAAACTAATCCCAGTGCCCCGCTCACTCCCGATAGCCCTGTATGAATCCAAAGCTAATCCCAAAGCCCCACTTTCTCCCCATAGTCCTGTATCAATCCCAAACTAATCCCAATGCCCCGCTCTCTCCCCAAAGCCCTGTTTCAATCCCCAAACTAATCCCACTGCCCCGCTCTCTCCCCATAGCCCTGTATCAATCCCAAACTAATCCCACTGCCCCGCTCTCTCCCCATACCCTGTATCAATCCCCAAACTAATCCCACGGCCCTGCTGACTCCCCATAGCCCTGTATCAATCCCCAATCTAATCCCACTGCCCCGCTCTCTCCCCATAGCCCTGTATCAATCCCAAACTAATCCCAGTGCCTCGCTTTCCCCCCATAGCTCTGTCTTGTTCCCAAACTAATCCCACTGCCCCACTCTCTCCCCATAGCCCTGAATCAATCCCAAACTAATCCCACTGCCCTGCTCTCCCCCCATAGCCCTGAATCAATTCCAAACTAATCCCACTGCCCTGCTCTCCCCCCATAGCCCTGAATCAATCCCAAACTAATCCCACTGCCCTGCTCTCCCCCCATAGCCCTGCATCAATTCCAAACTAATCCCTCTGCCCCACTCTCTGCCCATAGCCCTGCATCATTCCCAAACTAACCCCACTGCCACGTTCTCTCCCCATAGCCCTGGGAGTGTTTGATGGGACAGTGTAGAGGGAGCATTACTATATATATCTAACCCGTGCAGCACCTGCCTTGGGAATGTTTGATGGGACAGTGTAGAGGGAGGTTTTTGTCTGTATCTAACCTGTGCGGTACCTGCCTTGGGAGTGTTTGATGGGACAGTGTAGAGGGAGCATTACTCTATATCTAACCCGTGCTGTACCTGCCTTGGGAGTGTTTGATGGGACAGCATAGAGGGAGCTTTACTCTGTATCTGACCCGTGCAGTCCCTGCCATGGGAGTGTTTGATGGGACAGTGTAGAGGGAGCTTCACTCTGTATCTAACCCGTGTTGTTCCTGCCCTGGGAGTTTTTGATGGGCTGGTTTAAAGAGAGCTTTTCTCTATCGATTCTGTAGCAAACCTTGATAGATTGCAAGTCCGGGGATTCAGCACATACACAGCGCAGACGGAAACACGGAACTTGCGGGGCCTCTACCAAGGCCTAAGTCGTTGGTACGGAGACCATGATTTCAGGGCCATTATCTTTGTTTGATGTAATCCTTCACTCCTGTGTATAAGACAGTGAGTCTCACGGCCTAAAATTCATTCAAATCTCAGTAAGAATACCCAGAACAGACTTTAATTGTCTTTTATTTGCTTCATTTTTCTAAGGTGTACCCAGATATCTGCAGACCAACATTCATCCGCATGTGAATCCCTCCTCTGCATTTAAATCAAATCACGGTAACACTTTTATTTAATCTACCGAGGTTCAGTATTGAAATATACCAGGAGATCGAGGCACGTTTTGATAAAGCAGATTAACAATGAGTTCAGTGGGGAAATTTAGCAAACAACAGGCCGATTTTAAGGCAGGATCTGTCCAAAGTGGACTAGGAACAGCTACTTGACAACCCTCTGTCTCAGCCCCAAACTAATCCCACTGCCCTGCTCTCTCCTGTTAGCCCTTTATCAATCGCCAACCGAATCCCACTGCCTCGCTCTCTCCCCATAGCCCTGTATCAGTCCCCAACCTAATCCCACTGCCCCGCTCTCTCCCCGTAGCCCTGTATCAATCCCAAATTAATCACACTGCCCCGCTCTCTCCCCATAGCCCTGTATCAGTCCCCAACCTAATCCCACTGCCCCGCTCTCTCCCCATAGCTCTGTATCAATCCCAAATTAATCCCACTGCCCCGCACTCTCCCCATAGCCCTGTATCAATTACAAACAAATCACACTGCCCCGCTCTCGCCCCATAGCCCTGTATCAAATCCCAAACTAATCCCACTGCCCCGCTCTCTCCCCATAGCCCTGTATCAATCCCAAACTAATCCCACTGCCCCGCTCTCTCCCCATAGCCCTGTATCAATCCCAAATTAATCCCACGACCCCACTCTCTCCCCATAGCCCTGTATCAATCTCAAACTAATCCCACTGCCCCGAACTCTCCCGATAGCCCTGTATCAATCCCAAACTAATCCCACTGCCCCGCTCTCTACATAGCCCTGTATCAATCTCCAAACTAATCAAACGTCCCCGCTCTCTCCCCATAGCCCTGTATCAATCCCCAAACTAATCCCACTGCCCCGCTCTCTCCCCATAGCCCTGTATCAATCCGCAAACTAATCCCGCTGCCCCGCTCATTCCCCATAGCCCTGTATCAATCCCAAACTAATCCCAGTGCCCCGCTCACTCCCGATAGCCCTGTATGAATCCAAAACTAATCCCAAAGCCCCACTCTCTCCCCATAGTCCTGTATCAATCCCAAACTAATCCCAATGCCCCGCTCTCTCCCCATAGCCCTGTTTCAATCCCCAAACTAATCCCACTGCCCCGCTCTCTCCCCATAGCCCTGTATCAATCCCAAACTAATCCCACTGCCCCGCTCTCTCCCCATAGCCCTTTATCAATCCCAAACTAATCCCACTGCCTTGCTCTCTCCCCATAGCCCTGTATCAATCCCCAAACTAATCCCACTGCCCTGCTCTCTCCCCATAGCCCTGTATCAATCCCAAACTAATCACACTGCCCCGATCTCTCCCGATAGCCCTGTATCAATCCCAAACTATTCCCAATGCCTCGCTCTCTCCCCATAGCCCTGTATCAATCCCCAAACTAATCCCACTGCCCCGCTCTCTCCCCATAGCCCTGTATCAATCCGCAAACTAATCCCGCTGCCCCGCTCACTCCCCATAGCCCTGTATCAATCCCAAACTAATCCCAGTGCCCCGCTCACTCCCGATAGCCCTGTATGAATCCAAAACTAATCCCAAAGCCCCACTTTCTCCCCATAGTCCTGTATCAATCCCAAACTAATCCCAATGCCCCGCTCTCTCCCCAAAGCCCTGTTTCAATCCCCAAACTAATCCCACTGCCCCGCTCTCTCCCCATAGCCCTGTATCAATCCCAAACTAATCCCACTGCCCCGCTCTCTCCCCATACCCTGTATCAATCCCCAAACTAATCCCACGGCCCTGCTGACTCCCCATAGCCCTGTATCAATCCCCAATCTAATCCCACTGCCCCGCTCTCTCCCCATAGCCCTGTATCAATCCCAAACTAATCCCAGTGCCTCGCTTTCCCCCCATAGCTCTGTCTTGTTCCCAAACTAATCCCACTGCCCCACTCTCTCCCCATAGCCCTGAATCAATCCCAAACTAATCCCACTGCCCTGCTCTCCCCCCATAGCCCTGAATCAATTCCAAACTAATCCCACTGCCCTGCTCTCCCCCCATAGCCCTGAATCAATCCCAAACTAATCCCACTGCCCTGCTCTCCCCCCATAGCCCTGCATCAATTCCAAACTAATCCCTCTGCCCCACTCTCTGCCCATAGCCCTGCATCATTCCCAAACTAACCCCACTGCCACGTTCTCTCCCCATAGCCCTGGGAGTGTTTGATGGGACAGTGTAGAGGGAGCATTACTATATATATCTAACCCGTGCAGCACCTGCCTTGGGAATGTTTGATGGGACAGTGTAGAGGGAGGTTTTTGTCTGTATCTAACCTGTGCGGTACCTGCCTTGGGAGTGTTTGATGGGACAGCATAGAGGGAGCTTTACTCTGTATCTGACCCGTGCAGTCCCTGCCATGGGAGTGTTTGATGGGACAGTGTAGAGGGAGCTTCACTCTGTATCTAACCCGTGTTGTTCCTGCCCTGGGAGTTTTTGATGGGCTGGTTTAAAGAGAGCTTTTCTCTATCGATTCTGTAGCAAACCTTGATAGATTGCAAGTCCGGGGATTCAGCACATACACAGCGCAGACGGAAACACGGAACTTGCGGGGCCTCTACCAAGGCCTAAGTCGTTGGTACGGAGACCATGATTTCAGGGCCATTATCTTTGTTTGATGTAATCCTTCACTCCTGTGTATAAGACAGTGAGTCTCACGGCCTAAAATTCATTCAAATCTCAGTAAGAATACCCAGAACAGACTTTAATTGTCTTTTATTTGCTTCATTTTTCTAAGGTGTACCCAGATATCTGCAGACCAACATTCATCCGCATGTGAATCCCTCCTCTGCATTTAAATCAAATCACGGTAACACTTTTATTTAATCTACCGAGGTTCAGTATTGAAATATACCAGGAGATCGAGGCACGTTTTGATAAAGCAGATTAACAATGAGTTCAGTGGGGAAATTTAGCAAACAACAGGCCGATTTTAAGGCAGGATCTGTCCAAAGTGGACTAGGAACAGCTACTTGACAACCCTCTGTCTCAGCCCCAAACTAATCCCACTGCCCTGCTCTCTCCTGTTAGCCCTTTATCAATCGCCAACCGAATCCCACTGCCTCGCTCTCTCCCCATAGCCCTGTATCAGTCCCCAACCTAATCCCACTGCCCCGCTCTCTCCCCGTAGCCCTGTATCAATCCCAAATTAATCACACTGCCCCGCTCTCTCCCCATAGCCCTGTATCAGTCCCCAACCTAATCCCACTGCCCCGCTCTCTCCCCATAGCTCTATCAATCCCAAATTAATCCCACTGCCCCGCACTCTCCCCATAGCCCTGTATCAATTACAAACAAATCACACTGCCCCGCTCTCGCCCCATAGCCCTGTATCAAATCCCAAACTAATCCCACTGCCCCGCTCTCTCCCCATAGCCCTGTATCAATCCCAAACTAATCCCACTGCCCCGCTCTCTCCCCATAGCCCTGTATCAATCCCAAATTAATCCCACGACCCCGCTCTCTCCCCATAGCCCTGTATCAATCTCAAACTAATCCCACTGCCCCGATCTCTCCCGATAGCCCTGTATCAATCCCAAACTAATCCCACTGCCCCGCTCTCTACATAGCCCTGTATCAATCCCCAAACTAATCAAAGGTCCCCACTCTCTCCCCATAGCCCTGTATCAATCCCCAAACTAATCCCACTGCCCCGCTCTCTCCCCATAGCCCTGTATCAATCCGCAAACTAATCCCGCTGCCCCGCTCACTCCCCATAGCCCTGTATCAATTCCAAACTAATCCCAGTGCCCCGCTCACTCCCGATAGCCCTGTATGAATCCAAAACTAATCCCAAAGCCCCACTCTCTCCCCATAGTCCTGTATCAATCCCAAACTAATCCCAATGCCCCGCTCTCTCCCCATAGCCCTGTATCAATCCCCAAACTAATCCCACCGCCCTGCTGACTCCCCATAGCCCTGTATCAATCCCCAATCTAATCCCACTGCCCCGCTCTCTCCCCATAGCCCTGTATCAATCCCAAACTAATCCCAGTGCCTCGCTTTCCCCCCATAGCTCTGTCTTGATCCCAAACTAACCCCACTGCCCTGCTCTCCCCCCATAGCCCTGCATCAATTCCAAACTAATCCCTCTGCCCCAGTCTCCGCCCATAGCCCTGCATCATTCCCAAACTAACCCCACTGCCACGTTCTCTCCCCATACCCCTGGGAGTGTTTGATGGGACAGTGTAGAGGGAGCATTACTATATATATCTAACCCGTGCAGCACCTGCCTTGGGAATGTTTGATGGGACAGTGTAGAGGGAGGTTTTTGTCTGTATCTAACCCGTGCGGTACCTGCCTTGGGAGTGTTTGATGGGACAGTGTAGAGGGAGCATTACTCTGTATCTAACCCATGCTGTACCTGCCTTGGGAGTGTTTGATGGGCTGGTTTAAAGAGAGCTTTTCTCTATCGATTCTGTAGCAAACCTTGATAGATTGCAAGTCCGGGGATTCAGCGCATACACAGCGCAGACGGAAACACGGAACTTGCGGGGCCTCTACCAAGGCCTAAGTCGTTGGTACGGGGACCATGATTTCAGGGCCATTATCTTTGTTTGATGTAATCCTTCACTCCTGTGCATAAGACAGTGAATCTCACGGCCTAAAATTCATTCAAATCTCAGTAAAAATACCCAGAACAGACTTTAATTGTCTTTTATTTGCTTCATTTTTCTACGGTGTACCCAGATATCTGCAGACCAACATTCATCCGCATGTGAATCCCTCCTCTGCATTAAATCAATTCACAGTAACACTTTCATTTAATCTACCGAGGTTCAGTATTAAAATATACCAGGAGATCCAGGCACGTTTTGATAAAGCAGATTAACAATGAGTTCAGTGGGGAAATTTAGCAAACAACAGGCCGATTTTAATATGATAAGGCAGGATCTGTCCAAAGTGGACTGGGAACAGCTACTTGACAACCCTCTGTCTCAGTCCCAAACTAATCCCACTGCCCTGCTCTCTCCTGTTAGCCCTTTATCAATCGCCAACCTAATCCCACTGCCTCGCTCTCTCCCCATAGCCCTGTATCAGTCCCCAACCTAATCCCACTGCCCCGCTCTCCCCCCATAGCCCTACATCAATCCTAAACTAATCCCACTGCCCCGCTCTCTCCCCATAGTCCTGCATCAATCCCAAACTAATCCCACTGCCCCGCTATCTCCCCATAGCCCTGTATCAATCCCCAAAACTAATCCCATTGCCCCGCTCTCTCCCCATAGCCGTTTATCAATCCCAAACTAATCCAACTGCCCCGCTCTCTCCCCATAGCCCTGTATCAATCCCAAACTATTCCCACTGCCCCGCTCTCTCCCTATAGCCCTGTATCAATCCCAAACTAATCCCACTGCCCCGCTCACTCCCCATAGCCCTGTATCAATCCGCAAACTAATCCCACTGCCCCGCTCACTCCCCAAAGCCCTGTATCAATCCCAAACTAATCCCAGTGCCCCGCTCACTCCCGATAGGCCTGTATCAATCCTAAACTACTCCCAAAGCCCCACTCCCTCCCCATAGCCCTGTATCAATCCCAAACTAATCACACTGCCCCGATCTCTCCCGATAGCCCTGTATCAATCCCAAACTATTCCCAATGCCTCGCTCGCTCCCGATAACCCTGTATCAATCCCAAACTAATCAGACTGCCCTGCTCTCACCGCATAGCCCTGTATCAATCCCCAAATGAATCCCACTGCCCCGCTCTCTTCCGATTGCCCTGTATCAATTCCAAACTAATCACACTGCCCCGCTCTCTCCCCATAGCCCTGTATCAATCCCCAAACTAATCCCACTGCCCCGCTCTCTCCCCATAGCTCTGTATCAATCCCAAACTAATCCCACTGCCCTGCACTCTCCCCATAGCCCTGTATCAATCCCAAACAAATCACACTGCCCCGCTCTCACCCCATAGCCCTGTATCAAATCCCAAACTAATCCCACTGCCCCGCTCTCTCCGGATAGCCCTGTATCAATCCCAAACTATTCCCACTGCCCCGCTCACTCCCCATAGCCCTGTATCAATCCCCAAACTAATCCCACTGCCCCGCTCTCTCCCCATAGCCCTGTATCAATCCCCAAGCTAATCCCACTGTCCCGCTCTCTCCCCATAGTCCTGCATCAATCCCAAACTAATCAAACTGCCCCGCTGTCTCCCCATTGCCCTGTATCAATCCCCAAACTAATCCCACTGCCCCGCTCTCTCCCCATAGCCCTGTATCAATCCGCAAAATAATCCCACTGCCCCGCTCACTCCCCATAGCCCTGTATCAATCACAAACTAATCCCAGTGCCCCGCTCACTCCCGATAGCCCTGTATCAATCCAAAACTAATCCCAAGGCCCCGCTCTCTCCCCATAGCCCTGTTTCAATCCCCAAACTAATTCCACTGCCCTGCTCTCTCCCCATAGCCCTGTATCAATCCCAAACTAATCCCACTGCCCCGCTCTCTCCCCATAGCCCTGTATCAATCCCAAACTAATCCCACAGCCCCGCTCTCTCCCCATAGCCCTGTATCAATCCCCAAACTAATCCCACTGCCCTGCTCTCTCCCCATAGCCCTGTATTAATCCCCAAACTAATCCCACTGCCCCGCTCTCTCCCCATAGCTCTGTATCAATCCCAGACTAATCCCACTGCCCTGCACTCTCCCCATAGCCCTGTATCAATCCCAAACAAATCACACTGCCCCGCTCTCACCCCATAGCCCTGTATCAAATCCCAAACTAATCCCACTGCCCCGCTCTCTCCGGATAGCCCTGTATCAATCCCAAACTATTCCCACTGCCCCGCTCACTCCCCATAGCCCTGTATCAATCCCCAAACTAATCCCACTGCCCCGCTCCCTCCCCATAGCCCTGTATCAATCCCCAAGCTAATCCCACTGTCCCGCTCTCTCCCCATAGTCCTGTATCAATCCCAAACTAATCAAACTGCCCCGCTGTCTCCCCATTGCCCTGTATCAATCCCCAAACTAATCCTACTGCCCCGCTCTCTCCCCATAGCCCTGTATCAATCCCGAAACTAATCCCACTGCCCCGCTTTCTCCCCATAGCCCTGTATCAATCCCAAACAAATCCCACTGCCCCGCTCTCTCCCCATAGCCTTGTATCAATCACCAAACTAATCCCACTGCCCCGCTTTCTCCCCATAGCCCTGTATCAATCCCGAAACTAATCCCACTGCCCCGCTTTCTCCCCATAGCCCTGTGTCAAACACCAAACTAATCCCACTGCCCCGCTTTCTCCCCATAGCCCTGTATCAATCACAAACTATTTCCACTGCCCCGCTTTCTCCCCAAAGCCCTGTATCAATCCCAAACAAATCCCACTGCCCCGCTCTCTCCCCATAGCCCTGTATCAATCCCCAAACTAATCCCACTGCCCCGCTCTCTCCCCATAGCCCTGTATCAATCCCCAAACTAATCCCACTGCCCCGCTCTCTCCCCATAGTCCTGTACCAACCCCAAACTAATCCCACTGCCCCGCTCTCTCCCCATAGCCCTGTATCAATCCCAAACTAATCCCACTGCCTCGCTTTCCCCCCGTAGCTCTGTCTTGATCCCAAACTAATCCTACTGCCCTGCTCTCCCCCCATAGCCCTGAATCAATCCCAAACTAATCCCACTGCCCCACTCTCTCCCCATAGCCCTGCCTCAATCCCAAACTTTTCCCATTAGCCCTGCATCAATTCCAAACTAATCCCTCTGCCCCACTCTCTGCCCATAGCCCTGCATTATTCCCAAACTAACCCCACTGCTACGTTCTCTCCCCATAGCCCTGGGAGTGTTTGATGGGACAGTGTAGAGGGAGCATTACTATATATATCTAACCCGTGCAGCACCTGCCTTGGGAATGTTTGATGGGACAGTGTAGAGGCAGCTTTTTGTCTGTATCTAACCTGTGCGGTGCCTGCCTTGGGAGTGTTTCATGGGACAGTGTAGAGGGAGCATTACTCTATATCTAACCCGTGCTGTACCTGCCTTGGGAGTGTTTGATGGGACAGCGTAGAGGGAGCTTTACTCTGTATCTAACCCGTGCAGTACCTGCGTTGGGAGTGTTTGATGGGACAGTGTAGAGGGAGCTTCACTCTGTATCTACCCCGTCTTGTTCCTGCCCTGGGAGTTTTTGATGGGCTGGTTTAAAGAGAGCTTTTCTCTATCGATTCTGTAGCAAACCTTGATAGATTGCAATTCCGGGGATTCAGCGCATGCACAGCGCAGACGGAAACACGGAACTTGCGGGGCCTCTACCAAAGCTTAAGTCGTTGGTACGGAGACCATGATTTCAGGGCCATTATCTTTGTTTGATGTAATCCTTCACTCCTGTGTATAAGACAGTGAGTCTCACGGCCTAAAATTCATTCAAATCTCAGTAAGAATACCCAGAACAGACTTTAATTGTCTTTTATTTGCTTCATTTTTCTAAGGTGTACCCAGATATCTGCAGACCAACATTCATCCGCATGTGAATCCCTCCTCTGCATTTAAATCAAATCACGGTAACACTTTTATTTAATCTACCGAGGTTCAGTATTGAAATATACCAGGAGATCCAGGCACGTTTTGATAAAGCAGATTAACAATGAGTTCAGTGGGGAAATTTAGCAAACAACAGGCCGATTTTAAGGCAGGATCTGTCCAAAGTGGACTAGGCACAGCTACTTGACAACCCTCTGTCTCAGCCCCAACCTAATCCCACTGCCCTGCTCTCTCCTGTTAGCCCTTTATCAATCGCCAAACTAATCCCACTGCCCCGCTCTCTCCCCATAGCCCTGTATCAGTCCCCAACCTAATCCCACTGCCCCGCTCTCTCCCCATAGCCCTGTATCAGTCCCCAACCTAATCCCACTGCCCCGCTCTCTCCCCATAGCTCTGTATCAATCCCAAATTAATCCCACTGCCCCGCACTCTCCCCATAGCCCTGTATCAATTACAAACAAATCACACTGCCCCGCTCTCACCCCATAGCCCTGTATCAAATCCCAAACTAATCCCACTGCCCCGCTCTCTCCCCATAGCCCTGTATCAATCCCAAACTAATCCCACTGCCCCGCTCTCTCCCCATAGCCCTGTATCAATCCCAAATTAATCCCACGACCCCGCTCTCTCCCCATAGCCCTGTATCAATCTCAAACTAATCCCACTGCCCCGATCTCTCCCGATAGCCCTGTATCAATCCCAAACTAATCCCACTGCCCCGCTCTCTACATAGCCCTGTATCAATCCCCAAACTAATCAAACTTCCCCGCTCTCTCCCCATAGCCCTGTATCAATCCCCAAACTAATCCCACTGCCCCGCTCTCTCCCCATAGCCCTGTATCAATCCGCAAACTAATCCCACTGCCCCGCTCACTCCCCATAGCCCTGTATCAATCCCAAACTAATGCCAGTGCCCCGCTCACTCCCGATAGCCCTGTATCAATCCAAAACTAATCCCAAAGCCCCACTCTCTCCCCATAGTCCTGTATCAATCCCAAACTAATCCCAGTGCCCCGCTCACTCCCGATAGCCCTGTATCAATCCAAAACTAATCCCAAAGCCCCACTCTCTCCCCATAGTCCTGTATCAATCCCAAACTAATCCCAATGCCCCGCTCTCTCCCCATAGCCCTGTTTCAACCCCCAAACTAATCCCACTGCCCCGCTCTCTCCCCATAGCCCTGTATCAATCCCAAACTAATCCCACTGCTCTGCTCTCCCCCCATAGCCCTGAATCAATCCCAAACTAATCCCACTGCCCCGCTCTCTCCCCATAGCCCTGTATCAATCCCCAAACTAATCCCACTGCCCTGCTCTCTCCCCATAGCCCTGTATCAATCCCCAAACTAATCCCACTGCCCCGCTCTCTCCCCGTACCCTGTATCAATCCCCAAACTAATCCCACTGCCCTGCTGACTCCCCATAGCCCTGTATCAATCCCCAATCTAATCCCACTGCCCCGCTCTCTCCCCAAAGCCCTGTATCAATCCCAAAGTAATCCCACTGCCTCGCTTTCCCCCCATAGCTCTGTCTTGATCCCAAACTAATCCCACTGCTCTGCTCTCCCCCCATAGCCCTGAATCAATCCCAAACTAATCCCACTGCCCCACTCTCTCCCCATAGCCCTGCATCAATCCCAAACTAACCCCACTGCCACGTTCTCTCCCCATAGTCCTGGGAGTGTTTGATGGGACAGTGTAGAGGGGGCATTACTCGATATATCTAACCCGTGCAGCACCTGCCTTGGGAATGTTTGATGGGACAGTGTAGAGGGAGCATTACTATATATATCTAACCCGTGCAGCACCTGCCTTGGGAATGTTTGATGGGACAGTGTAGAGGGAGCTTTTTGTCTGTATCTAACCCGTGCAGTACCTGCCTTGGGAGTGTTTGATGGGACAGCGTAGAGGGAGCTTTACGCTGTATCTAACCCGTGCAGTACCTGCCTTGGGAGTGTTTGATGGGACAGTGTAGAGGGAGCTCCACTCTGTATCTAACCTGTGTTGTTCCTGCCCTGGGAGTTTTTGATGGGCTGGTTTAAAGACAGCTTTACTCTATCGATTCTGCAGCAAACCTGGATAGATTGCAAGTCCGGGGATTCAGCGCATACACAGCGCAGACGGAAACACGGAACTTGCGGGGCCTCTACCAAGGCCTAAGTCATTGGTACGGAGACCATGATTTCAGGGCCATTATCTTTGTTTGATGTAATCCTTCTCTCCTGTGTATAAGACAGTGAGTCTCACGGCCTAAAATTCATTCAAATCTCAGTAGGAATACCCAGAACAGACTTTAATTGTCTTTTATTTGCTTCATTTTTCTAAGGTGTACCCAGATATCTGCAGACCAACATTCATCCGCATGTGAATCCCTCCTCTGCATTTAAATCAAATCACGGTAACACTTTTATTTAATCTACCGAGGTTCAGTATTGAAATATACCAGGAGATCGAGGCACGTTTTGATAAAGCAGATTAACCGTGAGTTCAGTGGGGAAATTTAGCAAACAACAGGCCGATTTTAATATGATAAGGCAGGATCTGTCCAAAGTGGACGAGGAACAGCTACTTGACAACCCTCTGTCTCAGTCCCAAACTAATCCCACTGCCCTGCTCTCTCCTGTTAGCCCTTTATCAATCGCCAACCTAATCCCACTGCCCCGCTCTCTCCCCATAGCCCTGTATCAGTCCCCAACCTAATCCCACTGCCGCGCTCTCCCCATAGCCCTGTATCAATCACAAACTATTTCCACTGCCCTGCACTCTCCCCATAGCCCTGTATCAATCCCCAACGTAAGCCCACTGCCCGCTTTCTCCCCATAGCCCTGTGTTATATCCAAACAAATCCCACTGCCCCGCTTTCTCCCCATAGCCCTGTATCAATCCCCAAATTAATCCCACTGCCCCGCTTTCTCCCCATAGCTCTGTATCAATCCCAAACAAATCCCACAGCCCCGCTCTCTCCCCATAGCCCTGTATCAATCCCTAACATAAGTCCACTGCCCTGCTTTCTCCCCATAGCCCTGTGTTATATCCAAACAAATCCCACTGCCCCGCTCTCTCCCCATCGCCCTGTATCAATCCCAAACTATTCCCAATGCCTCACTCGCTCCCGATAACCCTGTATCAATCCCAAACTAATCAGACTGCCCTGCTCTCACCCCATAGCCCTGTATCAATCCCCAAACTAATCCCACTGCCCTGCTTTCTCCCCATAGCCCTGTATCAATCACAAACTATTTCCACTGCCCTGCTCTCTCCCCATAGCCCTGTATCAATCCCCAACGTAAGCCCACTGCCCGCTTTCTCCCCATAGCCCTGTGTTATATCCAAACAAATCCCACTGCCCCGCTTTCTCCCCATAGACCTGTATCAATCCCCAAATTAATCCCACTGCCCCGCTTTCTCCCCATAGCCCTGTATCAATCCCAAACAAATCCCACTGCCCCGCTCTCTCCCCATAGCCCTGTATCAATCCCCAACGTAAGTCCACTGCCCTGCTTTCTCCCCATAGCCCTGTGTTATATCCAAACAAATCCCACTGCCCCGCTCTCTCCCCATAGCCCTGTATCAGTCCCCAACGTAAGCCCACTGCCCCGCTTTCTCCCCATAGCCCTGTGTTATATCCAAACTAATCCCACTGCACCCTCTCTCCCCATAGCCCTGTATCAATCCCAAACTAATCCCACTGCCCCGCTCTCTCCCCATAGCCCTGTATCAATCCCCAACGTAAGTCCACTGCCCTGCTTTCACCCCATAGCCCTGTGTTATATCCAAACTAATCCCACTGCACCCTCTCTCCCCATAGCCCTGTATCAATCCCAAACTAATCCCACTGCCCAGCTCTCTCCTCTAGCCCTGTATCAATCACAAACTAATCCTACTGCCATGCTCACTCCCCATTGCCCCGGATCAATCCCATGCTTATCCCGCTCCTGATCGCTATCCAGTGATCTCTGTGTTAGAGAGATGGGAAATCAGCCAGGATTCCTGCTCCTGATCACTGTCCAGTGACCCATGGGTTAGAGAGAGATGGGAAATCAGCCAGGGTTCCTGCTCCTGATTACTGTCCAGTGACTCCTGGGTTAGATAGAGGGGAAATCAGCCAGGGTTCCTGCTCCTGATCACTGCCCAGTCACCCCTGGGTTGGAAAGAGGGGAAATCAGCCAGGGTTCCTGCTCCTGATCACTGCCCAGTGACCCCTGGTTTAGAGAGAGGGGGAAATCAGCCGGGGTTCCTGCTCCTGATCACTGCCCAGTGACTCCTGGGTTAGAGAGAGGAGGAAATCAGCCAGGGTTCCTGCTCCTGATCACTGACCAGTGACCACTGGGTTAGAGAGCGGGGAATTCAGCCAGGGTTCCTGCTCCTGATCATTGTCCAGTGACCCCTGGGTTAGAGAGAGGGGAAATCAGCCAGGGTTCCTGCTCCTGATCACTGTCCAGTGACCCCTGAGTTAGAGAGAGGGGAAATCAGCCAGGGTTCCTGCTCCTGATCATTGTCCAGTGACCCCTGGGTTAGAGAGAGCGGAAATCAGCCAGGGTTCTTGCTCCTGATCACTGTCCAGTGACCCCTGGGTTAGAGAGAGGGAAATCAGCCAGGGATCCTGCTCCTGATCACTGCCCAGTGACCCCTGGGTTAGAGAGAGAGGGAAATCAGCCAGGGTTCCTGCTCCTGATCACTGTCCAGTGACCCCTGGGTTCGAGAGAGAGGTGAAATCAGCCAGGGTTCCTGCTCCTGATCACTGCCCAGTGACCCCTGGGTTAGAGAGAGGGGAAATCAGCCAGGGTTCGTGCTCCTGATCACTGTCCAATGACCCTTGGGTTAGAGAGAGATGAAAGCAGCCAGGGTTCCTGCTCCTGATTACAGTCCAGTGAACCCTGGGTTAGAGAGAGAGGGGAAATCAGCCAGGGCTCCTCCTCCTGATCACAGTCCAGTGACCCCTCGGTTAGAGAGAGGGGAAATCAGCCAGGGTTCCTGCTCCTGATCACTGCCCAGTGACCTCTGGGTTAGAGAGAGAGGGGAAATCAGCCAGGATTCATGCTCCTGATCACTGTCCAGTGACCCCTGGGTTAGAGAGAGGGGAAATCAGCCTGGGTTCCTGCTCCTGATCACTGCCCAGTGACCCCTGGTTTAGAGAGAGAGGGGAAATCAGCCAGGGTTCCTGCTCCTGATCACAGTCCAGTGACCCCTGGGTTAGAGAGACAGGTGAAATCAGCCAGGGTTCCTGCTCCTTATCACAGTCCAGTGACACCTGGGTTAGAGAGAGAGGGGAAATCAGCCAGGGTTCATGCTCCTGATCACTATCCAGTGACCCCTGGGTTAGAGAGAGGGGAAATCAGCCAGGGTTCCTGCTCCTGATCATTGTCCAGTGACCCCTGGGTTAGAGAGAGAGGGAAATCAGCCAGGGTTCCAGCTCCTGATCACTATCCAGTGACCTAGAGAGAGGGGGAACCATCCAGGGTTCATGCTCCTGATCATTGTCCAGTGACCCGTGGGTTAGAGAGAGGGGAAATGAGCCAGGGTTCGTGCTCCTGATCTCTGTCCAGTGATCCCTGGGTTAGAGAGAGAGGGAAATCAGCCAGGGTTCCTGCTCCTGATCACTGTCCAGTGACCCCTGGGTTCGAGAGAGAGGTGAAATCAGCCAGGGTTCCTGCTCCTGATCACTGCCCAGTGACCCCTGGGTTAGAGAGAGAGGGAAATCAGCCAGGGTTCCTGCTCCTGATCACTGTCCAGTGACCCCTGGGTTAGAGAGAGAGGTGAAATCAGCCAGGGTTCCTGCTCCTGATCACTGCCCAGTGACCCCTGGGTTAGAGAGAGGGGAAATCAGCCAGGGTTCCTGCTCCTGATCACTGTCCAGTGACCCCTGGGTTAGAGAGAGAGGGAAATCAGCCAGGGTTCCTCCTCCTGATCACAGTCCAGTGACTCCTGGGTTAGAGAGAGGGGAAATCAGCCAGGGTTCCTGCTCCTGATCACAGTCCAGTGACACCTGGGTTAGAGAGAGAGGGGAAATCAGCCAGGGTTCGTGCTCCTGATCATTGTCCAGTGAACCCTGGGTTGAGAGAGTGGAAATCAGCCTGGGTTCCTGCTCCTGATCACAGTCCAGTGACCCCTGGGTTAGAGAGAGAGGGGAAATCAGCCAGGGTTCATGCTCCTGATCACTGTCCAGTGACTCCTGGGTTAGAGAGGGGAAATCAGCCAGGGTTCCTGCTCCTGATCACTATCCAGAGATCCCTGGGTTAGAGAGAGGGGAAATCAGCCTGGGTTCCTGCTCCTGATTACTGCCCATTGACCCCTGGGTTAGAGAGAGAGGGAAATCAGCCAGGGTTCCTGCTCCTGATCACTGCACAGTGAACCCTGGGTTAGAGAGAGAGGGAAATCAGCCAGGGTTCATGCTCCTGATCACAGTCCAGTGACCCCTGGGTTAGAGAGAGGGGCAATCAGCCAGAGTTCATGCTCCTGATCACTATCCACTGACCGCTGGGTTAGAGAGAGGGGAAATCAGCCAGGATTCCTGCTCCTGATCACTGCCCAGTGACCCCCGGGTTAGAGAGAGAGGGAAATCAGCCAGGGTTCCTGCTCCTGATCACTGCCCAGTGAACCCTGGGTTAGAGAGAGTGGAAATCAGCCTGGGTTCCTGCTCCTGATCACTGGCCAGTGACCCCTGGGTTAGAGAGAGAGGGGAATTCAGCCAGGGTTCCTGCTCCTGATCACTGTCCAGTGACCCCTGGGTTAGAGAGGGGAAATCAGCCAGGGTTTCTGCTCCTGATCACTGCCCAGTGACCACTGGGTTAGAGAGAGGGGAAATCAGCCAGGGTTCCTGCTCCTGATCACTGCCCAGTGACCCCTGGGTTAGAGAGAGAGGAAATCAGCCAGGGTTCCTGCTCCTGATCACTGCCCAGTGACCCCTGGGTTAGAGAGAGGGGAAATCAACCAGGGTTCCTGCTCCTGATCACAGTCCAGTGACCCCTGGTTTAGAGAGAGAGGGCAATCAGCCTGGGTTCCTGCTGCTGATCACTGCCCAGTGACCCCTGAGTTAGAGAGAGAGGGAAATCAGCCAGGGTTCCTGCTCCTGATCACAGTCCAGTGACCCCTGGGATAGAGAGAGAGGGAAATCAGCCAGGGTTCCTGCTCCTGATCACAGTCCAGTGACACCTGGGTGAGAGAGAGAGGGAAATCAGCCAGGGTTCCAGCTCCTGATTACAGTCCAGTGAACCCTGGGTTAGAGAGAGGGGAAATCAGCCAGGGTTCCTGCTCCTGATTACAGTCCAGTGACCCCTGGGTTAGAGAGAGGGGGAACCAGCCAGGGTTCCTGCTCCTGATCACTGTCCAGTGACTCCTGGGTTAGAGAGAGGGGAAATCAGCCAGGGTTCCTGCTCCTGATCATTGTCCAGTGACACCTGGGTTAGAGAGACAGGTGAAATCAGCCAGGGTTCATGCTCCTGATCACTATCCAGTGACCCCTGGTTAGAGAGAGAGGGAAATCAGCGAGAGTTCCTGCTCCTGATCATTGTCCAGTAACCCCTGGGTTAGAGAGAGGGGAAACCAGCCCGGGTTCCAGCTCCTGATCACTATCCAGTGACCCCTGAGTTAGAGAGAGGGGGAACCAGCCAGGGTTCCTGCTCCTGATCACTGTCCAGTGACCCCTGGGTTAGAGAGAGAGGGGAAATCAGCCAGGGTTCCTGCTCCTGATCACTGTCCAGTGACCCCTGGGTCAGAGAGAGAGGGGAAATCAGCCAGGGTTCCTGCTCCTGATCACACTCCAGTGACCCCTGGGTTAGAGAGAGGGGAAATCAGCCAGGGTTCGTGCTCCTGATCACTGTCCAACGACCCTTGGGTTAGAGAGAGAGGTGAAAGCAGCCAGGGTTCCTGCTCCTGATTACAGTCCAGTGAACCCTGGGTTAGAGAGAGAGGGGAAATCAGCCACGGTTCCTGCTCCTGATCACAGTCCAGTGACCCCTCGGTTAGAGAGAGGGGAAATCAGCCAGGGTGCCTGCTCCTGATCACTGCCCAGTGACCTCTGGGTTAGAGAGAGAGAGGGGAAATCAGCCAGGGTTCCTGCTCCTGATCACTATCCAGTGACGCCTGGTTAGAGAGAAGGGAAGTCAGCCTGGGTTCCTGCTCCTGATCACTGCCCAGTGACCCCTGGGTTAGAGAGAGAGGGAAATCAGCCGGGGTTCCTGCTCCTGATCACAGCCCAGTGACCCCTGGGTTAGAGAGAGAGGTGAAATCAGCCAGGGTTCCTGCTCCTGATCACAGTCCAGTGACCCCTGGGTTAGAGAGAGAGGGGAAATCAGCTAGGGTTCCTGCTCCTGATCACTATCCAGTGACCCCTGAGTTAGAGAGAGGAGGAAATCAGCCAGGGTTCCTGCTCCTGATCACTGCCCAGTGACCCCTGGGTTAGAGTGAGAGGGATATCAGCCAGGGTTCATGCTCCTGATCACTGCCCAGTGACCCCTGGGTTAGAGTGAGAGGGAATTCAGCCAGGATTCGTGCTCCTGATCACAGTCCAGTGACACCTGGGTGAGAGAGAGAGGGAAATCAGCCAGGGTTCGTGCTCCTGATCACTGCCCAGTGACCCCTGGGTTAGAGTGAGAGGGAATTCAGCCAGGGTTCCTGCTCCTTATCACAGTCCAGTGACACCTGGGTTCGAGAGAGAGGGGAAATCAGCCAGGGTTCATGCTCCTGATCACTATCCAGTGACCCCTGGGTTAGAGAGAGGGGAAATCAGCCAGGATTCCTGCTCCTGATCACTGCCCAGTGACCCCTGGGTTAGAGAGAGAGGGAAATCAGCCAGGGTTCCTGCTCCTGATCACTGCCCAGTGAACCCTGGTTTAGAGAGAGTGGAAATCAGCCTGGGTTCCTGCTCCTGATCACTGCCCAGTGACCCCTGGGTTAGAGAGAGAGGGGAATTCAGCCAGGGTTCCTGCTCCTGATCACTGTCCAGTGACCCCTGGGTTGGAGAGGGGAAATCAGCCAGGGTTTCTGCTCCTGATCACTGCCCAGTGACCCCTGGGTTAGAGAGAGGGGAAATCAGCCAGGGTTCCTGCTCCTGATCACTGCCCAGTGACCCCTGGGTTAGAGAGAGGGGAAATCAGCCAGGGTTCCTGCTCCTGATCACAGCCCAGTGACCCCTGGGTTAGAGAGAGAGGTGAAATCAGCCAGGGTTCCTGCTCCTGATCACAATCCAGTGACCCCTGGGTTAGAGAGAGGAGGAAATCAGCCAGGGTTCCTGCTCCTGATCACTGACCAGAGACCCCTGGGTTAGAGAGAGAGGGATATCAGCCAGGGTTCATGCTCCTGATCACTGCCCAGTGACCCCTGGGTTAGAGTGAGAGGGAAATCAGCCAGGATTCATGCTCCTGATCACAGTCCAGTGACACCTGGGTGAGAGAGAGGGGAAATGAGCCCGGGTTCCTGCTCCTGATCACTGCCCAGTGACCCCTGGTTTAGAGAGAGAGGGGAAATCAGCCAGGGTTCCTGCTCCTGATCACAGTCCAGTGACCCCTGGGTTAGAGAGACAGGTGAAATCAGCCAGGGTTCCTGCTCCTTATAACTGTCCAGTGACACCTGGGTTAGAGAGAGAGGGGAAATCAGACAGGGTTCATGCTCCTGATCACTATCCAGTGACCCCTGGGTTAGAGAGAGGGGAAATCAGCCAGGGTTCCTGCTCCTGATCATTGTCCAGTGACCCCTGGGTTAGAGAGAGAGGGAAATCAGCCAGGGTTCCAGCTCCTGATCACTATCCAGTGACCTAGAGAGAGGGGGAACCATCCAGGGTTCATGCTCCTGATCATTGTCCAGTGACCCGTGGGTTAGAGAGACGGGAAATGAGCCAGGGTTCGTGCTCCTGATCTCTGTCCAGTGATCCCTGGGTTAGAGAGAGGGGAAATCAGGCAGGGTTCCTGCTCCTGATCACTGCCCAGTGACCCCTGGGTTAGAGAGAGGGGAAAATCAGCCAGGGTTCCTGCTCCTGATCATTGTCCAGTGACCCCTGGGTTAGAGAGAGAGGGAAATCAGCCAGGGTTATTTAAATCATGTTGCGAGAAAGGGAAATAGTTTGTGCCCCCGTTTGTACCTCAGACTCTTAGAGACGGAGGGAACGGCAACAGAAAAAGAGGAAACAACATCTCCAAAAACTGATCCCAGCTCATCGCCAAGGCTGGGGATAGATAACCTCGCCGCCTTCTTAGGAAGTTTAACCACTTTATTCACTTTCTGATTGGAGCTCCGTTTGGAATTAGACTTTATTTTGTCGGATGTTTAACGACAGCATTGAAGGGGGAAGGAGAAACTTGGAGCAACTTCTTCTGTCAAAGCTGCAGTGAGACTTGAAAGATTTTAACGATTTTTAATGAACTTTTCACCAAAAATGAGTGTAAAAAACACTTTTCCCCCCTAAGTTTCGAACATGATTTTGGAAGAGACTGAAGCAAAAGCCAATTTCCCCCTCACCTAAACAAGTTTCAACCAGGTCTTGAAGTCCAAACGCTTTTAAAGTGCTCTGAAATGGTTAAAATGTTTTCAAATTGAAATATCTCAAGATTTGATTTTGAGTGATTGACTGAAGTGAGTAGCTTTACACAAACTTGCAACCATGGTGTTGAGGAGGGGGAAGGTAGGGGAGGATTTGTAGGAGTTACAGATTCCTTTTTAATGACTTTTTAAAAATATACCATTAAGACATTTAGGAAGAGAACCAAGAAAGGGGAAAAACACAAACCATTTTATAATGTCTGTCGTTCGATAGTCCTAACAAGTCGCAGGAATAACGTAAATATAGATTTCCTCTTAAACATTTAGTGGAGTGTTAATTGAAGCAAGAGTTATGTAATGATGTATAAAAATTGCAGGAAGCTACTTTAGAAGAAACCACTCTTTGTTTATTGAGAGAGACACAGAAAATACATTGATTAAAGTGATAACGTACAATTCGATTTGGTTTGAATGTTTGAAATAGGAGATTAAAATTTGTGAGTATAATGAAGTTTGTTTCCTGCTTTTAATTGCGAAGTACCTAAAATAATTCAACACTCCTTGTGACAAGAGCAGGGATTAATATTGTGGAGAATGTTTGAGAGAAAAACATTAGAAGCGAAATTGGTCAATTATAAATCTTTACGTCAACATATCAGTAAACATTTGCAAGTCAGTCTGACTGGTTTTGCTGTCCAGGAAGAAAAACAAGTGTTTATTTCTGTTAAGTCATAGCTTTGCCTGCTTTTTGTTTATAATTCAGTGACACAAATTGTGTGTATATTTGTAAATTGTAAAATAACAGCAATAAATCACATTTCTGTGATATTCTTTCTGTCTTAAACGATTCAATTTGTGGCTCGGAATCTAGAAGCTTCTTTACCTGAAAGGTTTGAATGGTTAAAGTTGATCTCAGCTATCAAAAGCTGTTTGCGACATTCCTGCATTGTGGAACAGCATGATGTCTTTGCAGAGACAGGAATTCGCATTGTTGAATGGAGGTTTTTCTGATCTGTTGCATCCTGTGTAGATCAGAAACAGGTAAAGATGTTCATAGTAAACAGCCCAAGACAATGAAATGCTAAAACAATGTCTGGCCAATGTCAGAGACTTCAAGCACAGGACATGTGGAATATACAAAACCCCATAGCCCTGTATCAATCCCAAACTAATCACACCGCCCCGATCTCTCCCGATAGCCCTGTATCAATCCCAAACTATTCCCAATGCCTCGCTCTCTCCCCATAGCCCTGTATCAATCCCCAAACTAATCCCACTGCCCCGCTCTCTCCCCATAGCCCTGTATCAATC
This sequence comes from Somniosus microcephalus, assembly GCF_052327205.1. NCBI lineage: Eukaryota > Metazoa > Chordata > Chondrichthyes > Squaliformes > Somniosidae > Somniosus > Somniosus microcephalus. The sequence goes on from NW_028225772.1 coordinate 38,996, forward strand.
CGCAAACTAATCCCGCTGCCCCGCTCACTCCCCATAGCCCTGTATCAATCCCAAACTAATCCCAGTGCCCCGCTCACTCCCGATAGCCCTGTATGAATCCAAAACTAATCCCAAAGCCCCACTCTCTCCCCATAGTCCTGTATCAATCCCAAACTAATCCCAATGCCCCGCTCTCTCCCCAAAGCCCTGTTTCAATCCCCAAACTAATCCCACTGCCCCGCTCTCTCCCCATAGCCCTGTATCAATCCCAAACTAATCCCACTGCCCCGCTCTCTCCCCATACCCTGTATCAATCCCCAAACTAATCCCACGGCCCTGCTGACTCCCCATAGCCCTGTATCAATCCCCAATCTAATCCCACTGCCCCGCTCTCTCCCCATAGCCCTGTATCAATCCCAAACTAATCCCAGTGCCTCGCTTTCCCCCCATAGCTCTGTCTTGATCCCAAACTAACCCCACTGCCCTGCTCTCCCCCCATAGCCCTGAATCAATCCCAAACTAATCCCACTGCCCCACTCTCTCCCCATAGCCCTGAATCAATCCCAAACTAATCCCACTGCCCTGCTCTCCCCCCATAGCCCTGAATCAATTCCAAACTAATCCCACTGCCCTGCTCTCCCCCCATAGCCCTGAATCAATCCCAAACTAATCCCACTGCCCTGCTCTCCCCCCATAGCCCTGCATCAATTCCAAACTAATCCCTCTGCCCCACTCTCTGCCCATAGCCCTGCATCATTCCCAAACTAACCCCACTGCCACGTTCTCTCCCCATAGCCCTGGGAGTGTTTGATGGGACAGTGTAGAGGGAGCATTACTATATATATCTAACCCGTGCAGCACCTGCCTTGGGAATGTTTGATGGGACAGTGTAGAGGGAGGTTTTTGTCTGTATCTAACCTGTGCGGTACCTGCCTTGGGAGTGTTTGATGGGACAGTGTAGAGGGAGCATTACTCTATATCTAACCCGTGCTGTACCTGCCTTGGAAGTGTTTGATGGGACAGCATAGAGGGAGCTTTACTCTGTATCTGACCCGTGCAGTCCCTGCCATGGGAGTGTTTGATGGGACAGTGTAGAGGGAGCTTCACTCTGTATCTAACCCGTGTTGTTCCTGCCCTGGGAGTTTTTGATGGGCTGGTTTAAAGAGAGCTTTTCTCTATCGATTCTGTAGCAAACCTTGATAGATTGCAAGTCCGGGGATTCAGCACATACACAGCGCAGACGGAAACACGGAACTTGCGGGGCCTCTACCAAGGCCTAAGTCGTTGGTACGGAGACCATGATTTCAGGGCCATTATCTTTGTTTGATGTAATCCTTCACTCCTGTGTATAAGACAGTGAGTCTCACGGCCTAAAATTCATTCAAATCTCAGTAAGAATACCCAGAACAGACTTTAATTGTCTTTTATTTGCTTCATTTTTCTAAGGTGTACCCAGATATCTGCAGACCAACATTCATCCGCATGTGAATCCCTCCTCTGCATTTAAATCAAATCACGGTAACACTTTTATTTAATCTACCGAGGTTCAGTATTGAAATATACCAGGAGATCGAGGCACGTTTTGATAAAGCAGATTAACAATGAGTTCAGTGGGGAAATTTAGCAAACAACAGGCCGATTTTAAGGCAGGATCTGTCCAAAGTGGACTAGGAACAGCTACTTGACAACCCTCTGTCTCAGCCCCAAACTAATCCCACTGCCCTGCTCTCTCCTGTTAGCCCTTTATCAATCGCCAACCGAATCCCACTGCCTCGCTCTCTCCCCATAGCCCTGTATCAGTCCCCAACCTAATCCCACTGCCCCGCTCTCTCCCCGTAGCCCTGTATCAATCCCAAATTAATCACACTGCCCCGCTCTCTCCCCATAGCCCTGTATCAGTCCCCAACCTAATCCCACTGCCCCGCTCTCTCCCCATAGCTCTGTATCAATCCCAAATTAATCCCACTGCCCCGCACTCTCCCCATAGCCCTGTATCAATTACAAACAAATCACACTGCCCCGCTCTCGCCCCATAGCCCTGTATCAAATCCCAAACTAATCCCACTGCCCCGCTCTCTCCCCATAGCCCTGTATCAATCCCAAACTAATCCCACTGCCCCGCTCTCTCCCCATAGCCCTGTATCAATCCCAAATTAATCCCACGACCCCACTCTCTCCCCATAGCCCTGTATCAATCTCAAACTAATCCCACTGCCCCGAACTCTCCCGATAGCCCTGTATCAATCCCAAACTAATCCCACTGCCCCGCTCTCTACATAGCCCTGTATCAATCTCCAAACTAATCAAACGTCCCCGCTCTCTCCCCATAGCCCTGTATCAATCCCCAAACTAATCCCACTGCCCCGCTCTCTCCCCATAGCCCTGTATCAATCCGCAAACTAATCCCGCTGCCCCGCTCATTCCCCATAGCCCTGTATCAATCCCAAACTAATCCCAGTGCCCCGCTCACTCCCGATAGCCCTGTATGAATCCAAAACTAATCCCAAAGCCCCACTCTCTCCCCATAGTCCTGTATCAATCCCAAACTAATCCCAATGCCCCGCTCTCTCCCCATAGCCCTGTTTCAATCCCCAAACTAATCCCACTGCCCCGCTCTCTCCCCATAGCCCTGTATCAATCCCAAACTAATCCCACTGCCCCGCTCTCTCCCCATAGCCCTTTATCAATCCCAAACTAATCCCACTGCCTTGCTCTCTCCCCATAGCCCTGTATCAATCCCCAAACTAATCCCACTGCCCTGCTCTCTCCCCATAGCCCTGTATCAATCCCAAACTAATCACACTGCCCCGATCTCTCCCGATAGCCCTGTATCAATCCCAAACTATTCCCAATGCCTCGCTCTCTCCCCATAGCCCTGTATCAATCCCCAAACTAATCCCACTGCCCCGCTCTCTCCCCATAGCCCTGTATCAATCCGCAAACTAATCCCGCTGCCCCGCTCACTCCCCATAGCCCTGTATCAATCCCAAACTAATCCCAGTGCCCCGCTCACTCCCGATAGCCCTGTATGAATCCAAAGCTAATCCCAAAGCCCCACTTTCTCCCCATAGTCCTGTATCAATCCCAAACTAATCCCAATGCCCCGCTCTCTCCCCAAAGCCCTGTTTCAATCCCCAAACTAATCCCACTGCCCCGCTCTCTCCCCATAGCCCTGTATCAATCCCAAACTAATCCCACTGCCCCGCTCTCTCCCCATACCCTGTATCAATCCCCAAACTAATCCCACGGCCCTGCTGACTCCCCATAGCCCTGTATCAATCCCCAATCTAATCCCACTGCCCCGCTCTCTCCCCATAGCCCTGTATCAATCCCAAACTAATCCCAGTGCCTCGCTTTCCCCCCATAGCTCTGTCTTGTTCCCAAACTAATCCCACTGCCCCACTCTCTCCCCATAGCCCTGAATCAATCCCAAACTAATCCCACTGCCCTGCTCTCCCCCCATAGCCCTGAATCAATTCCAAACTAATCCCACTGCCCTGCTCTCCCCCCATAGCCCTGAATCAATCCCAAACTAATCCCACTGCCCTGCTCTCCCCCCATAGCCCTGCATCAATTCCAAACTAATCCCTCTGCCCCACTCTCTGCCCATAGCCCTGCATCATTCCCAAACTAACCCCACTGCCACGTTCTCTCCCCATAGCCCTGGGAGTGTTTGATGGGACAGTGTAGAGGGAGCATTACTATATATATCTAACCCGTGCAGCACCTGCCTTGGGAATGTTTGATGGGACAGTGTAGAGGGAGGTTTTTGTCTGTATCTAACCTGTGCGGTACCTGCCTTGGGAGTGTTTGATGGGACAGTGTAGAGGGAGCATTACTCTATATCTAACCCGTGCTGTACCTGCCTTGGGAGTGTTTGATGGGACAGCATAGAGGGAGCTTTACTCTGTATCTGACCCGTGCAGTCCCTGCCATGGGAGTGTTTGATGGGACAGTGTAGAGGGAGCTTCACTCTGTATCTAACCCGTGTTGTTCCTGCCCTGGGAGTTTTTGATGGGCTGGTTTAAAGAGAGCTTTTCTCTATCGATTCTGTAGCAAACCTTGATAGATTGCAAGTCCGGGGATTCAGCACATACACAGCGCAGACGGAAACACGGAACTTGCGGGGCCTCTACCAAGGCCTAAGTCGTTGGTACGGAGACCATGATTTCAGGGCCATTATCTTTGTTTGATGTAATCCTTCACTCCTGTGTATAAGACAGTGAGTCTCACGGCCTAAAATTCATTCAAATCTCAGTAAGAATACCCAGAACAGACTTTAATTGTCTTTTATTTGCTTCATTTTTCTAAGGTGTACCCAGATATCTGCAGACCAACATTCATCCGCATGTGAATCCCTCCTCTGCATTTAAATCAAATCACGGTAACACTTTTATTTAATCTACCGAGGTTCAGTATTGAAATATACCAGGAGATCGAGGCACGTTTTGATAAAGCAGATTAACAATGAGTTCAGTGGGGAAATTTAGCAAACAACAGGCCGATTTTAAGGCAGGATCTGTCCAAAGTGGACTAGGAACAGCTACTTGACAACCCTCTGTCTCAGCCCCAAACTAATCCCACTGCCCTGCTCTCTCCTGTTAGCCCTTTATCAATCGCCAACCGAATCCCACTGCCTCGCTCTCTCCCCATAGCCCTGTATCAGTCCCCAACCTAATCCCACTGCCCCGCTCTCTCCCCGTAGCCCTGTATCAATCCCAAATTAATCACACTGCCCCGCTCTCTCCCCATAGCCCTGTATCAGTCCCCAACCTAATCCCACTGCCCCGCTCTCTCCCCATAGCTCTGTATCAATCCCAAATTAATCCCACTGCCCCGCACTCTCCCCATAGCCCTGTATCAATTACAAACAAATCACACTGCCCCGCTCTCGCCCCATAGCCCTGTATCAAATCCCAAACTAATCCCACTGCCCCGCTCTCTCCCCATAGCCCTGTATCAATCCCAAACTAATCCCACTGCCCCGCTCTCTCCCCATAGCCCTGTATCAATCCCAAATTAATCCCACGACCCCACTCTCTCCCCATAGCCCTGTATCAATCTCAAACTAATCCCACTGCCCCGAACTCTCCCGATAGCCCTGTATCAATCCCAAACTAATCCCACTGCCCCGCTCTCTACATAGCCCTGTATCAATCTCCAAACTAATCAAACGTCCCCGCTCTCTCCCCATAGCCCTGTATCAATCCCCAAACTAATCCCACTGCCCCGCTCTCTCCCCATAGCCCTGTATCAATCCGCAAACTAATCCCGCTGCCCCGCTCATTCCCCATAGCCCTGTATCAATCCCAAACTAATCCCAGTGCCCCGCTCACTCCCGATAGCCCTGTATGAATCCAAAACTAATCCCAAAGCCCCACTCTCTCCCCATAGTCCTGTATCAATCCCAAACTAATCCCAATGCCCCGCTCTCTCCCCATAGCCCTGTTTCAATCCCCAAACTAATCCCACTGCCCCGCTCTCTCCCCATAGCCCTGTATCAATCCCAAACTAATCCCACTGCCCCGCTCTCTCCCCATAGCCCTTTATCAATCCCAAACTAATCCCACTGCCTTGCTCTCTCCCCATAGCCCTGTATCAATCCCCAAACTAATCCCACTGCCCTGCTCTCCCCATAGCCCTGTATCAATCCCAAACTAATCACACTGCCCCGATCTCTCCCGATAGCCCTGTATCAATCCCAAACTATTCCCAATGCCTCGCTCTCTCCCCATAGCCCTGTATCAATCCCCAAACTAATCCCACTGCCCCGCTCTCTCCCCATAGCCCTGTATCAATCCGCAAACTAATCCCGCTGCCCCGCTCACTCCCCATAGCCCTGTATCAATCCCAAACTAATCCCAGTGCCCCGCTCACTCCCGATAGCCCTGTATGAATCCAAAACTAATCCCAAAGCCCCACTTTCTCCCCATAGTCCTGTATCAATCCCAAACTAATCCCAATGCCCCGCTCTCTCCCCAAAGCCCTGTTTCAATCCCCAAACTAATCCCACTGCCCCGCTCTCTCCCCATAGCCCTGTATCAATCCCAAACTAATCCCACTGCCCCGCTCTCTCCCCATACCCTGTATCAATCCCCAAACTAATCCCACGGCCCTGCTGACTCCCCATAGCCCTGTATCAATCCCCAATCTAATCCCACTGCCCCGCTCTCTCCCCATAGCCCTGTATCAATCCCAAACTAATCCCAGTGCCTCGCTTTCCCCCCATAGCTCTGTCTTGTTCCCAAACTAATCCCACTGCCCCACTCTCTCCCCATAGCCCTGAATCAATCCCAAACTAATCCCACTGCCCTGCTCTCCCCCCATAGCCCTGAATCAATTCCAAACTAATCCCACTGCCCTGCTCTCCCCCCATAGCCCTGAATCAATCCCAAACTAATCCCACTGCCCTGCTCTCCCCCCATAGCCCTGCATCAATTCCAAACTAATCCCTCTGCCCCACTCTCTGCCCATAGCCCTGCATCATTCCCAAACTAACCCCACTGCCACGTTCTCTCCCCATAGCCCTGGGAGTGTTTGATGGGACAGTGTAGAGGGAGCATTACTATATATATCTAACCCGTGCAGCACCTGCCTTGGGAATGTTTGATGGGACAGTGTAGAGGGAGGTTTTTGTCTGTATCTAACCTGTGCGGTACCTGCCTTGGGAGTGTTTGATGGGACAGCATAGAGGGAGCTTTACTCTGTATCTGACCCGTGCAGTCCCTGCCATGGGAGTGTTTGATGGGACAGTGTAGAGGGAGCTTCACTCTGTATCTAACCCGTGTTGTTCCTGCCCTGGGAGTTTTTGATGGGCTGGTTTAAAGAGAGCTTTTCTCTATCGATTCTGTAGCAAACCTTGATAGATTGCAAGTCCGGGGATTCAGCACATACACAGCGCAGACGGAAACACGGAACTTGCGGGGCCTCTACCAAGGCCTAAGTCGTTGGTACGGAGACCATGATTTCAGGGCCATTATCTTTGTTTGATGTAATCCTTCACTCCTGTGTATAAGACAGTGAGTCTCACGGCCTAAAATTCATTCAAATCTCAGTAAGAATACCCAGAACAGACTTTAATTGTTTTATTTGCTTCATTTTTCTAAGGTGTACCCAGATATCTGCAGACCAACATTCATCCGCATGTGAATCCCTCCTCTGCATTTAAATCAAATCACGGTAACACTTTTATTTAATCTACCGAGGTTCAGTATTGAAATATACCAGGAGATCGAGGCACGTTTTGATAAAGCAGATTAACAATGAGTTCAGTGGGGAAATTTAGCAAACAACAGGCCGATTTTAAGGCAGGATCTGTCCAAAGTGGACTAGGAACAGCTACTTGACAACCCTCTGTCTCAGCCCCAAACTAATCCCACTGCCCTGCTCTCTCCTGTTAGCCCTTTATCAATCGCCAACCGAATCCCACTGCCTCGCTCTCTCCCCATAGCCCTGTATCAGTCCCCAACCTAATCCCACTGCCCCGCTCTCTCCCCGTAGCCCTGTATCAATCCCAAATTAATCACACTGCCCCGCTCTCTCCCCATAGCCCTGTATCAGTCCCCAACCTAATCCCACTGCCCCGCTCTCTCCCCATAGCTCTGTATCAATCCCAAATTAATCCCACTGCCCCGCACTCTCCCCATAGCCCTGTATCAATTACAAACAAATCACACTGCCCCGCTCTCGCCCCATAGCCCTGTATCAAATCCCAAACTAATCCCACTGCCCCGCTCTCTCCCCATAGCCCTGTATCAATCCCAAACTAATCCCACTGCCCCGCTCTCTCCCCATAGCCCTGTATCAATCCCAAATTAATCCCACGACCCCGCTCTCTCCCCATAGCCCTGTATCAATCTCAAACTAATCCCACTGCCCCGATCTCTCCCGATAGCCCTGTATCAATCCCAAACTAATCCCACTGCCCCGCTCTCTACATAGCCCTGTATCAATCCCCAAACTAATCAAAGGTCCCCACTCTCTCCCCATAGCCCTGTATCAATCCCCAAACTAATCCCACTGCCCCGCTCTCTCCCCATAGCCCTGTATCAATCCGCAAACTAATCCCGCTGCCCCGCTCACTCCCCATAGCCCTGTATCAATCCCAAACTAATCCCAGTGCCCCGCTCACTCCCGATAGCCCTGTATGAATCCAAAACTAATCCCAAAGCCCCACTCTCTCCCCATAGTCCTGTATCAATCCCAAACTAATCCCAATGCCCCGCTCTCTCCCCATAGCCCTGTATCAATCCCCAAACTAATCCCACCGCCCTGCTGACTCCCCATAGCCCTGTATCAATCCCCAATCTAATCCCACTGCCCCGCTCTCTCCCCATAGCCCTGTATCAATCCCAAACTAATCCCAGTGCCTCGCTTTCCCCCCATAGCTCTGTCTTGATCCCAAACTAACCCCACTGCCCTGCTCTCCCCCCATAGCCCTGCATCAATTCCAAACTAATCCCTCTGCCCCAGTCTCCGCCCATAGCCCTGCATCATTCCCAAACTAACCCCACTGCCACGTTCTCTCCCCATACCCCTGGGAGTGTTTGATGGGACAGTGTAGAGGGAGCATTACTATATATATCTAACCCGTGCAGCACCTGCCTTGGGAATGTTTGATGGGACAGTGTAGAGGGAGGTTTTTGTCTGTATCTAACCCGTGCGGTACCTGCCTTGGGAGTGTTTGATGGGACAGTGTAGAGGGAGCATTACTCTGTATCTAACCCATGCTGTACCTGCCTTGGGAGTGTTTGATGGGCTGGTTTAAAGAGAGCTTTTCTCTATCGATTCTGTAGCAAACCTTGATAGATTGCAAGTCCGGGGATTCAGCGCATACACAGCGCAGACGGAAACACGGAACTTGCGGGGCCTCTACCAAGGCCTAAGTCGTTGGTACGGGGACCATGATTTCAGGGCCATTATCTTTGTTTGATGTAATCCTTCACTCCTGTGCATAAGACAGTGAATCTCACGGCCTAAAATTCATTCAAATCTCAGTAAAAATACCCAGAACAGACTTTAATTGTCTTTTATTTGCTTCATTTTTCTACGGTGTACCCAGATATCTGCAGACCAACATTCATCCGCATGTGAATCCCTCCTCTGCATTAAATCAATTCACGGTAACACTTTCATTTAATCTACCGAGGTTCAGTATTAAAATATACCAGGAGATCCAGGCACGTTTTGATAAAGCAGATTAACAATGAGTTCAGTGGGGAAATTTAGCAAACAACAGGCCGATTTTAATATGATAAGGCAGGATCTGTCCAAAGTGGACTGGGAACAGCTACTTGACAACCCTCTGTCTCAGTCCCAAACTAATCCCACTGCCCTGCTCTCTCCTGTTAGCCCTTTATCAATCGCCAACCTAATCCCACTGCCTCGCTCTCTCCCCATAGCCCTGTATCAGTCCCCAACCTAATCCCACTGCCCCGCTCTCCCCCCATAGCCCTACATCAATCCTAAACTAATCCCACTGCCCCGCTCTCTCCCCATAGTCCTGCATCAATCCCAAACTAATCCCACTGCCCCGCTATCTCCCCATAGCCCTGTATCAATCCCCAAAACTAATCCCATTGCCCCGCTCTCTCCCCATAGCCGTTTATCAATCCCAAACTAATCCAACTGCCCCGCTCTCTCCCCATAGCCCTGTATCAATCCCAAACTATTCCCACTGCCCCGCTCTCTCCCTATAGCCCTGTATCAATCCCAAACTAATCCCACTGCCCCGCTCACTCCCCATAGCCCTGTATCAATCCGCAAACTAATCCCACTGCCCCGCTCACTCCCCAAAGCCCTGTATCAATCCCAAACTAATCCCAGTGCCCCGCTCACTCCCGATAGGCCTGTATCAATCCTAAACTACTCCCAAAGCCCCACTCCCTCCCCATAGCCCTGTATCAATCCCAAACTAATCACACTGCCCCGATCTCTCCCGATAGCCCTGTATCAATCCCAAACTATTCCCAATGCCTCGCTCGCTCCCGATAACCCTGTATCAATCCCAAACTAATCAGACTGCCCTGCTCTCACCGCATAGCCCTGTATCAATCCCCAAATGAATCCCACTGCCCCGCTCTCTTCCGATTGCCCTGTATCAATTCCAAACTAATCACACTGCCCCGCTCTCTCCCCATAGCCCTGTATCAATCCCCAAACTAATCCCACTGCCCCGCTCTCTCCCCATAGCTCTGTATCAATCCCAAACTAATCCCACTGCCCTGCACTCTCCCCATAGCCCTGTATCAATCCCAAACAAATCACACTGCCCCGCTCTCACCCCATAGCCCTGTATCAAATCCCAAACTAATCCCACTGCCCCGCTCTCTCCGGATAGCCCTGTATCAATCCCAAACTATTCCCACTGCCCCGCTCACTCCCCATAGCCCTGTATCAATCCCCAAACTAATCCCACTGCCCCGCTCTCTCCCCATAGCCCTGTATCAATCCCCAAGCTAATCCCACTGTCCCGCTCTCTCCCCATAGTCCTGCATCAATCCCAAACTAATCAAACTGCCCCGCTGTCTCCCCATTGCCCTGTATCAATCCCCAAACTAATCCCACTGCCCCGCTCTCTCCCCATAGCCCTGTATCAATCCGCAAAATAATCCCACTGCCCCGCTCACTCCCCATAGCCCTGTATCAATCACAAACTAATCCCAGTGCCCCGCTCACTCCCGATAGCCCTGTATCAATCCAAAACTAATCCCAAGGCCCCGCTCTCTCCCCATAGCCCTGTTTCAATCCCCAAACTAATTCCACTGCCCTGCTCTCTCCCCATAGCCCTGTATCAATCCCAAACTAATCCCACTGCCCCGCTCTCTCCCCATAGCCCTGTATCAATCCCAAACTAATCCCACTGCCCCGCTCTCTCCCCATAGCCCTGTATCAATCCCCAAACTAATCCCACTGCCCTGCTCTCTCCCCATAGCCCTGTATTAATCCCCAAACTAATCCCACTGCCCCGCTCTCTCCCCATAGCTCTGTATCAATCCCAGACTAATCCCACTGCCCTGCACTCTCCCCATAGCCCTGTATCAATCCCAAACAAATCACACTGCCCCGCTCTCACCCCATAGCCCTGTATCAAATCCCAAACTAATCCCACTGCCCCGCTCTCTCCGGATAGCCCTGTATCAATCCCAAACTATTCCCACTGCCCCGCTCACTCCCCATAGCCCTGTATCAATCCCCAAACTAATCCCACTGCCCCGCTCCCTCCCCATAGCCCTGTATCAATCCCCAAGCTAATCCCACTGTCCCGCTCTCTCCCCATAGTCCTGTATCAATCCCAAACTAATCAAACTGCCCCGCTGTCTCCCCATTGCCCTGTATCAATCCCCAAACTAATCCTACTGCCCCGCTCTCTCCCCATAGCCCTGTATCAATCCCGAAACTAATCCCACTGCCCCGCTTTCTCCCCATAGCCCTGTATCAATCCCAAACAAATCCCACTGCCCCGCTCTCTCCCCATAGCCTTGTATCAATCACCAAACTAATCCCACTGCCCCGCTTTCTCCCCATAGCCCTGTATCAATCCCGAAACTAATCCCACTGCCCCGCTTTCTCCCCATAGCCCTGTGTCAAACACCAAACTAATCCCACTGCCCCGCTTTCTCCCCATAGCCCTGTATCAATCACAAACTATTTCCACTGCCCCGCTTTCTCCCCAAAGCCCTGTATCAATCCCAAACAAATCCCACTGCCCCGCTCTCTCCCCATAGCCCTGTATCAATCCCCAAACTAATCCCACTGCCCCGCTCTCTCCCCATAGCCCTGTATCAATCCCCAAACTAATCCCACTGCCCCGCTCTCTCCCCATAGTCCTGTACCAACCCCAAACTAATCCCACTGCCCCGCTCTCTCCCCATAGCCCTGTATCAATCCCAAACTAATCCCACTGCCTCGCTCTCTCCCCATAGCCCTGTATCAATCCCCAAACTAATCCCACTGCCCCGCTCTCTCCCCATAGCCCTGTATCAATCCGCAAACTAATCCCGCTGCCCCGCTCACTCCCCATAGCCCTGTATCAATCCCAAACTAATCCCAGTGCCCCGCTCACTCCCGATAGCCCTGTATGAATCCAAAACTAATCCCAAAGCCCCACTCTCTCCCCATAGTCCTGTATCAATCCCAAACTAATCCCAATGCCCCGCTCTCTCCCCAAAGCCCTGTTTCAATCCCCAAACTAATCCCACTGCCCCGCTCTCTCCCCATAGCCCTGTATCAATCCCAAACTAATCCCACTGCCCCGCTCTCTCCCCATACCCTGTATCAATCCCCAAACTAATCCCACGGCCCTGCTGACTCCCCATAGCCCTGTATCAATCCCCAATCTAATCCCACTGCCCCGCTCTCTCCCCATAGCCCTGTATCAATCCCAAACTAATCCCAGTGCCTCGCTTTCCCCCCATAGCTCTGTCTTGATCCCAAACTAACCCCACTGCCCTGCTCTCCCCCCATAGCCCTGAATCAATCCCAAACTAATCCCACTGCCCCACTCTCTCCCCATAGCCCTGAATCAATCCCAAACTAATCCCACTGCCCTGCTCTCCCCCCATAGCCCTGAATCAATTCCAAACTAATCCCACTGCCCTGCTCTCCCCCCATAGCCCTGAATCAATCCCAAACTAATCCCACTGCCCTGCTCTCCCCCCATAGCCCTGCATCAATTCCAAACTAATCCCTCTGCCCCACTCTCTGCCCATAGCCCTGCATCATTCCCAAACTAACCCCACTGCCACGTTCTCTCCCCATAGCCCTGGGAGTGTTTGATGGGACAGTGTAGAGGGAGCATTACTATATATATCTAACCCGTGCAGCACCTGCCTTGGGAATGTTTGATGGGACAGTGTAGAGGGAGGTTTTTGTCTGTATCTAACCTGTGCGGTACCTGCCTTGGGAGTGTTTGATGGGACAGTGTAGAGGGAGCATTACTCTATATCTAACCCGTGCTGTACCTGCCTTGGAAGTGTTTGATGGGACAGCATAGAGGGAGCTTTACTCTGTATCTGACCCGTGCAGTCCCTGCCATGGGAGTGTTTGATGGGACAGTGTAGAGGGAGCTTCACTCTGTATCTAACCCGTGTTGTTCCTGCCCTGGGAGTTTTTGATGGGCTGGTTTAAAGAGAGCTTTTCTCTATCGATTCTGTAGCAAACCTTGATAGATTGCAAGTCCGGGGATTCAGCACATACACAGCGCAGACGGAAACACGGAACTTGCGGGGCCTCTACCAAGGCCTAAGTCGTTGGTACGGAGACCATGATTTCAGGGCCATTATCTTTGTTTGATGTAATCCTTCACTCCTGTGTATAAGACAGTGAGTCTCACGGCCTAAAATTCATTCAAATCTCAGTAAGAATACCCAGAACAGACTTTAATTGTCTTTTATTTGCTTCATTTTTCTAAGGTGTACCCAGATATCTGCAGACCAACATTCATCCGCATGTGAATCCCTCCTCTGCATTTAAATCAAATCACGGTAACACTTTTATTTAATCTACCGAGGTTCAGTATTGAAATATACCAGGAGATCGAGGCACGTTTTGATAAAGCAGATTAACAATGAGTTCAGTGGGGAAATTTAGCAAACAACAGGCCGATTTTAAGGCAGGATCTGTCCAAAGTGGACTAGGAACAGCTACTTGACAACCCTCTGTCTCAGCCCCAAACTAATCCCACTGCCCTGCTCTCTCCTGTTAGCCCTTTATCAATCGCCAACCGAATCCCACTGCCTCGCTCTCTCCCCATAGCCCTGTATCAGTCCCCAACCTAATCCCACTGCCCCGCTCTCTCCCCGTAGCCCTGTATCAATCCCAAATTAATCACACTGCCCCGCTCTCTCCCCATAGCCCTGTATCAGTCCCCAACCTAATCCCACTGCCCCGCTCTCTCCCCATAGCTCTGTATCAATCCCAAATTAATCCCACTGCCCCGCACTCTCCCCATAGCCCTGTATCAATTACAAACAAATCACACTGCCCCGCTCTCGCCCCATAGCCCTGTATCAAATCCCAAACTAATCCCAATGCCCCGCTCTCTCCCCATAGCCCCGTATCAATCCCAAACTAATCCCACTGCCCCGCTCTCTCCCCATAGCCCTGTATCAATCCCAAATTAATCCCACGACCCCACTCTCTCCCCATAGCCCTGTATCAATCTCAAACTAATCCCACTGCCCCGAACTCTCCCGATAGCCCTGTATCAATCCCAAACTAATCCCACTGCCCCGCTCTCTACATAGCCCTGTATCAATCTCCAAACTAATCAAACGTCCCCGCTCTCTCCCCATAGCCCTGTATCAATCCCCAAACTAATCCCACTGCCCCGCTCTCTCCCCATAGCCCTGTATCAATCCGCAAACTAATCCCGCTGCCCCGCTCATTCCCCATAGCCCTGTATCAATCCCAAACTAATCCCAGTGCCCCGCTCACTCCCGATAGCCCTGTATGAATCCAAAACTAATCCCAAAGCCCCACTCTCTCCCCATAGTCCTGTATCAATCCCAAACTAATCCCAATGCCCCGCTCTCTCCCCATAGCCCTGTTTCAATCCCCAAACTAATCCCACTGCCCCGCTCTCTCCCCATAGCCCTGTATCAATCCCAAACTAATCCCACTGCCCCGCTCTCTCCCCATAGCCCTTTATCAATCCCAAACTAATCCCACTGCCTTGCTCTCTCCCCATAGCCCTGTATCAATCCCCAAACTAATCCCACTGCCCTGCTCTCTCCCCATAGCCCTGTATCAATCCCAAACTAATCACACTGCCCCGAGCTCTCCCGATAGCCCTGTATCAATCCCAAACTATTCCCAATGCCTCGCTCTCTCCCCATAGCCCTGTATCAATCCCCAAACTAATCCCACTGCCCCGCTCTCTCCCCATAGCCCTGTATCAATCCGCAAACTAATCCCGCTGCCCCGCTCACTCCCCATAGCCCTGTATCAATCCCAAACTAATCCCAGTGCCCCGCTCACTCCCGATAGCCCTGTATGAATCCAAAGCTAATCCCAAAGCCCCACTTTCTCCCCATAGTCCTGTATCAATCCCAAACTAATCCCAATGCCCCGCTCTCTCCCCAAAGCCCTGTTTCAATCCCCAAACTAATCCCACTGCCCCGCTCTCTCCCCATAGCCCTGTATCAATCCCAAACTAATCCCACTGCCCCGCTCTCTCCCCATACCCTGTATCAATCCCCAAACTAATCCCACGGCCCTGCTGACTCCCCATAGCCCTGTATCAATCCCCAATCTAATCCCACTGCCCCGCTCTCTCCCCATAGCCCTGTATCAATCCCAAACTAATCCCAGTGCCTCGCTTTCCCCCCATAGCTCTGTCTTGTTCCCAAACTAATCCCACTGCCCCACTCTCTCCCCATAGCCCTGAATCAATCCCAAACTAATCCCACTGCCCTGCTCTCCCCCCATAGCCCTGAATCAATTCCAAACTAATCCCACTGCCCTGCTCTCCCCCCATAGCCCTGAATCAATCCCAAACTAATCCCACTGCCCTGCTCTCCCCCCATAGCCCTGCATCAATTCCAAACTAATCCCTCTGCCCCACTCTCTGCCCATAGCCCTGCATCATTCCCAAACTAACCCCACTGCCACGTTCTCTCCCCATAGCCCTGGGAGTGTTTGATGGGACAGTGTAGAGGGAGCATTACTATATATATCTAACCCGTGCAGCACCTGCCTTGGGAATGTTTGATGGGACAGTGTAGAGGGAGGTTTTTGTCTGTATCTAACCTGTGCGGTACCTGCCTTGGGAGTGTTTGATGGGACAGTGTAGAGGGAGCATTACTCTATATCTAACCCGTGCTGTACCTGCCTTGGGAGTGTTTGATGGGACAGCATAGAGGGAGCTTTACTCTGTATCTGACCCGTGCAGTCCCTGCCATGGGAGTGTTTGATGGGACAGTGTAGAGGGAGCTTCACTCTGTATCTAACCCGTGTTGTTCCTGCCCTGGGAGTTTTTGATGGGCTGGTTTAAAGAGAGCTTTTCTCTATCGATTCTGTAGCAAACCTTGATAGATTGCAAGTCCGGGGATTCAGCACATACACAGCGCAGACGGAAACACGGAACTTGCGGGGCCTCTACCAAGGCCTAAGTCGTTGGTACGGAGACCATGATTTCAGGGCCATTATCTTTGTTTGATGTAATCCTTCACTCCTGTGTATAAGACAGTGAGTCTCACGGCCTAAAATTCATTCAAATCTCAGTAAGAATACCCAGAACAGACTTTAATTGTCTTTTATTTGCTTCATTTTTCTAAGGTGTACCCAGATATCTGCAGACCAACATTCATCCGCATGTGAATCCCTCCTCTGCATTTAAATCAAATCACGGTAACACTTTTATTTAATCTACCGAGGTTCAGTATTGAAATATACCAGGAGATCGAGGCACGTTTTGATAAAGCAGATTAACAATGAGTTCAGTGGGGAAATTTAGCAAACAACAGGCCGATTTTAAGGCAGGATCTGTCCAAAGTGGACTAGGAACAGCTACTTGACAACCCTCTGTCTCAGCCCCAAACTAATCCCACTGCCCTGCTCTCTCCTGTTAGCCCTTTATCAATCGCCAACCGAATCCCACTGCCTCGCTCTCTCCCCATAGCCCTGTATCAGTCCCCAACCTAATCCCACTGCCCCGCTCTCTCCCCGTAGCCCTGTATCAATCCCAAATTAATCACACTGCCCCGCTCTCTCCCCATAGCCCTGTATCAGTCCCCAACCTAATCCCACTGCCCCGCTCTCTCCCCATAGCTCTGTATCAATCCCAAATTAATCCCACTGCCCCGCACTCTCCCCATAGCCCTGTATCAATTACAAACAAATCACACTGCCCCGCTCTCGCCCCATAGCCCTGTATCAAATCCCAAACTAATCCCACTGCCCCGCTCTCTCCCCATAGCCCTGTATCAATCCCAAACTAATCCCACTGCCCCGCTCTCTCCCCATAGCCCTGTATCAATCCCAAATTAATCCCACGACCCCACTCTCTCCCCATAGCCCTGTATCAAATCCCAAACTAATCCCACTGCCCCGAACTCTCCCGATAGCCCTGTATCAATCCCAAACTAATCCCACTGCCCCGCTCTCTACATAGCCCTGTATCAATCTCCAAACTAATCAAACGTCCCCGCTCTCTCCCCATAGCCCTGTATCAATCCCCAAACTAATCCCACTGCCCCGCTCTCTCCCCATAGCCCTGTATCAATCCGCAAACTAATCCCGCTGCCCCGCTCATTCCCCATAGCCCTGTATCAATCCCAAACTAATCCCAGTGCCCCGCTCACTCCCGATAGCCCTGTATGAATCCAAAACTAATCCCAAAGCCCCACTCTCTCCCCATAGTCCTGTATCAATCCCAAACTAATCCCAATGCCCCGCTCTCTCCCCATAGCCCCGTTTCAATCCCCAAACTAATCCCACTGCCCCGCTCTCTCCCCATAGCCCTGTATCAATCCCAAACTAATCCCACTGCCCCGCTCTCTCCCCATAGCCCTTTATCAATCCCAAACTAATCCCACTGCCTTGCTCTCTCCCCATAGCCCTGTATCAATCCCCAAACTAATCCCACTGCCCTGCTCTCTCCCCATAGCCCTGTATCAATCCCAAACTAATCACACTGCCCCGATCTCTCCCGATAGCCCTGTATCAATCCCAAACTATTCCCAATGCCTCGCTCTCTCCCCATAGCCCTGTATCAATCCCCAAACTAATCCCACTGCCCCGCTCTCTCCCCATAGCCCTGTATCAATCCGCAAACTAATCCCGCTGCCCCGCTCACTCCCCATAGCCCTGTATCAATCCCAAACTAATCCCAGTGCCCCGCTCACTCCCGATAGCCCTGTATGAATCCAAAACTAATCCCAAAGCCCCACTTTCTCCCCATAGTCCTGTATCAATCCCAAACTAATCCCAATGCCCCGCTCTCTCCCCAAAGCCCTGTTTCAATCCCCAAACTAATCCCACTGCCCCGCTCTCTCCCCATAGCCCTGTATCAATCCCAAACTAATCCCACTGCCCCGCTCTCTCCCCATACCCTGTATCAATCCCCAAACTAATCCCACGGCCCTGCTGACTCCCCATAGCCCTGTATCAATCCCCAATCTAATCCCACTGCCCCGCTCTCTCCCCATAGCCCTGTATCAATCCCAAACTAATCCCAGTGCCTCGCTTTCCCCCCATAGCTCTGTCTTGTTCCCAAACTAATCCCACTGCCCCACTCTCTCCCCATAGCCCTGAATCAATCCCAAACTAATCCCACTGCCCTGCTCTCCCCCCATAGCCCTGAATCAATTCCAAACTAATCCCACTGCCCTGCTCTCCCCCCATAGCCCTGAATCAATCCCAAACTAATCCCACTGCCCTGCTCTCCCCCCATAGCCCTGCATCAATTCCAAACTAATCCCTCTGCCCCACTCTCTGCCCATAGCCCTGCATCATTCCCAAACTAACCCCACTGCCACGTTCTCTCCCCATAGCCCTGGGAGTGTTTGATGGGACAGTGTAGAGGGAGCATTACTATATATATCTAACCCGTGCAGCACCTGCCTTGGGAATGTTTGATGGGACAGTGTAGAGGGAGGTTTTTGTCTGTATCTAACCTGTGCGGTACCTGCCTTGGGAGTGTTTGATGGGACAGCATAGAGGGAGCTTTACTCTGTATCTGACCCGTGCAGTCCCTGCCATGGGAGTGTTTGATGGGACAGTGTAGAGGGAGCTTCACTCTGTATCTAACCCGTGTTGTTCCTGCCCTGGGAGTTTTTGATGGGCTGGTTTAAAGAGAGCTTTTCTCTATCGATTCTGTAGCAAACCTTGATAGATTGCAAGTCCGGGGATTCAGCACATACACAGCGCAGACGGAAACACGGAACTTGCGGGGCCTCTACCAAGGCCTAAGTCGTTGGTACGGAGACCATGATTTCAGGGCCATTATCTTTGTTTGATGTAATCCTTCACTCCTGTGTATAAGACAGTGAGTCTCACGGCCTAAAATTCATTCAAATCTCAGTAAGAATACCCAGAACAGACTTTAATTGTCTTTTATTTGCTTCATTTTTCTAAGGTGTACCCAGATATCTGCAGACCAACATTCATCCGCATGTGAATCCCTCCTCTGCATTTAAATCAAATCACGGTAACACTTTTATTTAATCTACCGAGGTTCAGTATTGAAATATACCAGGAGATCGAGGCACGTTTTGATAAAGCAGATTAACAATGAGTTCAGTGGGGAAATTTAGCAAACAACAGGCCGATTTTAAGGCAGGATCTGTCCAAAGTGGACTAGGAACAGCTACTTGACAACCCTCTGTCTCAGCCCCAAACTAATCCCACTGCCCTGCTCTCTCCTGTTAGCCCTTTATCAATCGCCAACCGAATCCCACTGCCTCGCTCTCTCCCCATAGCCCTGTATCAGTCCCCAACCTAATCCCACTGCCCCGCTCTCTCCCCGTAGCCCTGTATCAATCCCAAATTAATCACACTGCCCCGCTCTCTCCCCATAGCCCTGTATCAGTCCCCAACCTAATCCCACTGCCCCGCTCTCTCCCCATAGCTCTATCAATCCCAAATTAATCCCACTGCCCCGCACTCTCCCCATAGCCCTGTATCAATTACAAACAAATCACACTGCCCCGCTCTCGCCCCATAGCCCTGTATCAAATCCCAAACTAATCCCACTGCCCCGCTCTCTCCCCATAGCCCTGTATCAATCCCAAACTAATCCCACTGCCCCGCTCTCTCCCCATAGCCCTGTATCAATCCCAAATTAATCCCACGACCCCGCTCTCTCCCCATAGCCCTGTATCAATCTCAAACTAATCCCACTGCCCCGATCTCTCCCGATAGCCCTGTATCAATCCCAAACTAATCCCACTGCCCCGCTCTCTACATAGCCCTGTATCAATCCCCAAACTAATCAAAGGTCCCCACTCTCTCCCCATAGCCCTGTATCAATCCCCAAACTAATCCCACTGCCCCGCTCTCTCCCCATAGCCCTGTATCAATCCCCAAACTAATCCCCGTGCCCCGCTCACTCCCGATAGCCCTGTATGAATCCAAAACTAATCCCAAAGCCCCACTCTCTCCCCATAGTCCTGTATCAATCCCAAACTAATCCCAATGCCCCGCTCTCTCCCCATAGCCCTGTATCAATCCCCAAACTAATCCCACCGCCCTGCTGACTCCCCATAGCCCTGTATCAATCCCCAATCTAATCCCACTGCCCCGCTCTCTCCCCATAGCCCTGTATCAATCCCAAACTAATCCCAGTGCCTCGCTTTCCCCCCATAGCTCTGTCTTGATCCCAAACTAACCCCACTGCCCTGCTCTCCCCCCATAGCCCTGCATCAATTCCAAACTAATCCCTCTGCCCCAGTCTCCGCCCATAGCCCTGCATCATTCCCAAACTAACCCCACTGCCACGTTCTCTCCCCATACCCCTGGGAGTGTTTGATGGGACAGTGTAGAGGGAGCATTACTATATATATCTAACCCGTGCAGCACCTGCCTTGGGAATGTTTGATGGGACAGTGTAGAGGGAGGTTTTTGTCTGTATCTAACCCGTGCGGTACCTGCCTTGGGAGTGTTTGATGGGACAGTGTAGAGGGAGCATTACTCTGTATCTAACCCATGCTGTACCTGCCTTGGGAGTGTTTGATGGGCTGGTTTAAAGAGAGCTTTTCTCTATCGATTCTGTAGCAAACCTTGATAGATTGCAAGTCCGGGGATTCAGCGCATACACAGCGCAGACGGAAACACGGAACTTGCGGGGCCTCTACCAAAGCTTAAGTCGTTGGTACGGAGACCATGATTTCAGGGCCATTATCTTTGTTTGATGTAATCCTTCACTCCTGTGCATAAGACAGTGAATCTCACGGCCTAAAATTCATTCAAATCTCAGTAAAAATACCCAGAACAGACTTTAATTGTCTTTTATTTGCTTCATTTTTCTACGGTGTACCCAGATATCTGCAGACCAACATTCATCCGCATGTGAATCCCTCCTCTGCATTAAATCAATTCACGGTAACACTTTCATTTAATCTACCGAGGTTCAGTATTAAAATATACCAGGAGATCCAGGCACGTTTTGATAAAGCAGATTAACAATGAGTTCAGTGGGGAAATTTAGCAAACAACAGGCCGATTTTAATATGATAAGGCAGGATCTGTCCAAAGTGGACTGGGAACAGCTACTTGACAACCCTCTGTCTCAGTCCCAAACTAATCCCACTGCCCTGCTCTCTCCTGTTAGCCCTTTATCAATCGCCAACCTAATCCCACTGCCTCGCTCTCTCCCCATAGCCCTGTATCAGTCCCCAACCTAATCCCACTGCCCCGCTCTCCCCCCATAGCCCTACATCAATCCTAAACTAATCCCACTGCCCCGCTCTCTCCCAATAGTCCTGCATCAATCCCAAACTAATCCCACTGCCCCGCTATCTCCCCATAGCCCTGTATCAATCCCCAAAACTAATCCCATTGCCCCGCTCTCTCCCCATAGCCGTTTATCAATCCCAAACTAATCCAACTGCCCCGCTCTCTCCCCATAGCCCTGTATCAATCCCAAACTATTCCCACTGCCCCGCTCTCTCCCTATAGCCCTGTATCAATCCCAAACTAATCCCACTGCCCCGCTCACTCCCCATAGCCCTGTATCAATCCGCAAACTAATCCCACTGCCCCGCTCACTCCCCAAAGCCCTGTATCAATCCCAAACTAATCCCAGTGCCCCGCTCACTCTCGATAGGCCTGTATCAATCCTAAACTACTCCCAAAGCCCCACTCCCTCCCCATAGCCCTGTATCAATCCCAAACTAATCACACTGCCCCGATCTCTCCCGATAGCCCTGTATCAATCCCAAACTATTCCCAATGCCTCGCTCGCTCCCGATAACCCTGTATCAATCCCAAACTAATCAGACTGCCCTGCTCTCACCGCATAGCCCTGTATCAATCCCCAAATGAATCCCACTGCCCCGCTCTCTTCCGATTGCCCTGTATCAATTCCAAACTAATCACACTGCCCCGCTCTCTCCCCATAGCCCTGTATCAATCCCCAAACTAATCCCACTGCCCCGCTCTCTCCCCATAGCTCTGTATCAATCCCAAACTAATCCCACTGCCCTGCACTCTCCCCATAGCCCTGTATCAATCCCAAACAAATCACACTGCCCCGCTCTCACCCCATAGCCCTGTATCAAATCCCAAACTAATCCCACTGCCCCGCTCTCTCCGGATAGCCCTGTATCAATCCCAAACTATTCCCACTGCCCCGCTCACTCCCCATAGCCCTGTATCAATCCCCAAACTAATCCCACTGCCCCGCTCTCTCCCCATAGCCCTGTATCAATCCCCAAGCTAATCCCACTGTCCCGCTCTCTCCCCATAGTCCTGCATCAATCCCAAACTAATCAAACTGCCCCGCTGTCTCCCCATTGCCCTGTATCAATCCCCAAACTAATCCCACTGCCCCGCTCTCTCCCCATAGCCCTGTATCAATCCGCAAAATAATCCCACTGCCCCGCTCACTCCCCATAGCCCTGTATCAATCACAAACTAATCCCAGTGCCCCGCTCACTCCCGATAGCCCTGTATCAATCCAAAACTAATCCCAAGGCCCCGCTCTCTCCCCATAGCCCTGTTTCAATCCCCAAACTAATTCCACTGCCCTGCTCTCTCCCCATAGCCCTGTATCAATCCCAAACTAATCCCACTGCCCCGCTCTCTCCCCATAGCCCTGTATCAATCCCAAACTAATCCCACTGCCCCGCTCTCTCCCCATAGCCCTGTATCAATCCCCAAACTAATCCCACTGCCCTGCTCTCTCCCCATAGCCCTGTATTAATCCCCAAACTAATCCCACTGCCCCGCTCTCTCCCCATAGCTCTGTATCAATCCCAGACTAATCCCACTGCCCTGCACTCTCCCCATAGCCCTGTATCAATCCCAAACTAATCCCACTGCCCCGCTCTCTCCCCATAGCCCTGTATCAATCCCAAACTAATCCCACTGCCCCGCTCTCTCCCCATAGCCCTGTATCAATCCCCAAACTAATCCCACTGCCCTGCTCTCTCCCCATAGCCCTGTATTAATCCCCAAACTAATCCCACTGCCCCGCTCTCTCCCCATAGCTCTGTATCAATCCCAGACTAATCCCACTGCCCTGCACTCTCCCCATAGCCCTGTATCAATCCCAAACAAATCACACTGCCCCGCTCTCACCCCATAGCCCTGTATCAAATCCCAAACTAATCCCACTGCCCCGCTCTCTCCGGATAGCCCTGTATCAATCCCAAACTATTCCCACTGCCCCGCTCACTCCCCATAGCCCTGTATCAATCCCCAAACTAATCCCACTGCCCCGCTCCCTCCCCATAGCCCTGTATCAATCCCCAAGCTAATCCCACTGTCCCGCTCTCTCCCCATAGTCCTGTATCAATCCCAAACTAATCAAACTGCCCCGCTGTCTCCCCATTGCCCTGTATCAATCCCCAAACTAATCCTACTGCCCCGCTCTCTCCCCATAGCCCTGTATCAATCCCGAAACTAATCCCACTGCCCCGCTTTCTCCCCATAGCCCTGTATCAATCCCAAACAAATCCCACTGCCCCGCTCTCTCCCCATAGCCTTGTATCAATCACCAAACTAATCCCACTGCCCCGCTTTCTCCCCATAGCCCTGTATCAATCCCGAAACTAATCCCACTGCCCCGCTTTCTCCCCATAGCCCTGTGTCAAACACCAAACTAATCCCACTGCCCCGCTTTCTCCCCATAGCCCTGTATCAATCACAAACTATTTCCACTGCCCCGCTTTCTCCCCAAAGCCCTGTATCAATCCCAAACAAATCCCACTGCCCCGCTCTCTCCCCATAGCCCTGTATCAATCCCCAAACTAATCCCACTGCCCCGCTCTCTCCCCATAGCCCTGTATCAATCCCCAAACTAATCCCACTGCCCCGCTCTCTCCCCATAGTCCTGTACCAACCCCAAACTAATCCCACTGCCCCGCTCTCTCCCCATAGCCCTGTATCAATCCCAAACTAATCCCACTGCCTCGCTTTCCCCCCGTAGCTCTGTCTTGATCCCAAACTAATCCTACTGCCCTGCTCTCCCCCCATAGCCCTGAATCAATCCCAAACTAATCCCACTGCCCCACTCTCTCCCCATAGCCCTGCCTCAATCCCAAACTTTTCCCATTAGCCCTGCATCAATTCCAAACTAATCCCTCTGCCCCACTCTCTGCCCATAGCCCTGCATTATTCCCAAACTAACCCCACTGCTACGTTCTCTCCCCATAGCCCTGGGAGTGTTTGATGGGACAGTGTAGAGGGAGCATTACTATATATATCTAACCCGTGCAGCACCTGCCTTGGGAATGTTTGATGGGACAGTGTAGAGGCAGCTTTTTGTCTGTATCTAACCTGTGCGGTGCCTGCCTTGGGAGTGTTTCATGGGACAGTGTAGAGGGAGCATTACTCTATATCTAACCCGTGCTGTACCTGCCTTGGGAGTGTTTGATGGGACAGCGTAGAGGGAGCTTTACTCTGTATCTAACCCGTGCAGTACCTGCGTTGGGAGTGTTTGATGGGACAGTGTAGAGGGAGCTTCACTCTGTATCTACCCCGTCTTGTTCCTGCCCTGGGAGTTTTTGATGGGCTGGTTTAAAGAGAGCTTTTCTCTATCGATTCTGTAGCAAACCTTGATAGATTGCAATTCCGGGGATTCAGCGCATGCACAGCGCAGACGGAAACACGGAACTTGCGGGGCCTCTACCAAAGCTTAAGTCGTTGGTACGGAGACCATGATTTCAGGGCCATTATCTTTGTTTGATGTAATCCTTCACTCCTGTGTATAAGACAGTGAGTCTCACGGCCTAAAATTCATTCAAATCTCAGTAAGAATACCCAGAACAGACTTTAATTGTCTTTTATTTGCTTCATTTTTCTAAGGTGTACCCAGATATCTGCAGACCAACATTCATCCGCATGTGAATCCCTCCTCTGCATTTAAATCAAATCACGGTAACACTTTTATTTAATCTACCGAGGTTCAGTATTGAAATATACCAGGAGATCCAGGCACGTTTTGATAAAGCAGATTAACAATGAGTTCAGTGGGGAAATTTAGCAAACAACAGGCCGATTTTAAGGCAGGATCTGTCCAAAGTGGACTAGGCACAGCTACTTGACAACCCTCTGTCTCAGCCCCAACCTAATCCCACTGCCCTGCTCTCTCCTGTTAGCCCTTTATCAATCGCCAAACTAATCCCACTGCCCCGCTCTCTCCCCATAGCCCTGTATCAGTCCCCAACCTAATCCCACTGCCCCGCTCTCTCCCCATAGCCCTGTATCAGTCCCCAACCTAATCCCACTGCCCCGCTCTCTCCCCATAGCTCTGTATCAATCCCAAATTAATCCCACTGCCCCGCACTCTCCCCATAGCCCTGTATCAATTACAAACAAATCACACTGCCCCGCTCTCACCCCATAGCCCTGTATCAAATCCCAAACTAATCCCACTGCCCCGCTCTCTCCCCATAGCCCTGTATCAATCCCAAACTAATCCCACTGCCCCGCTCTCTCCCCATAGCCCTGTATCAATCCCAAATTAATCCCACGACCCCGCTCTCTCCCCATAGCCCTGTATCAATCTCAAACTAATCCCACTGCCCCGATCTCTCCCGATAGCCCTGTATCAATCCCAAACTAATCCCACTGCCCCGCTCTCTACATAGCCCTGTATCAATCCCCAAACTAATCAAACTTCCCCGCTCTCTCCCCATAGCCCTGTATCAATCCCCAAACTAATCCCACTGCCCCGCTCTCTCCCCATAGCCCTGTATCAATCCGCAAACTAATCCCACTGCCCCGCTCACTCCCCATAGCCCTGTATCAATCCCAAACTAATGCCAGTGCCCCGCTCACTCCCGATAGCCCTGTATCAATCCAAAACTAATCCCAAAGCCCCACTCTCTCCCCATAGTCCTGTATCAATCCCAAACTAATCCCAGTGCCCCGCTCACTCCCGATAGCCCTGTATCAATCCAAAACTAATCCCAAAGCCCCACTCTCTCCCCATAGTCCTGTATCAATCCCAAACTAATCCCAATGCCCCGCTCTCTCCCCATAGCCCTGTTTCAACCCCCAAACTAATCCCACTGCCCCGCTCTCTCCCCATAGCCCTGTATCAATCCCAAACTAATCCCACTGCTCTGCTCTCCCCCCATAGCCCTGAATCAATCCCAAACTAATCCCACTGCCCCGCTCTCTCCCCATAGCCCTGTATCAATCCCCAAACTAATCCCACTGCCCTGCTCTCTCCCCATAGCCCTGTATCAATCCCCAAACTAATCCCACTGCCCCGCTCTCTCCCCGTACCCTGTATCAATCCCCAAACTAATCCCACTGCCCTGCTGACTCCCCATAGCCCTGTATCAATCCCCAATCTAATCCCACTGCCCCGCTCTCTCCCCAAAGCCCTGTATCAATCCCAAAGTAATCCCACTGCCTCGCTTTCCCCCCATAGCTCTGTCTTGATCCCAAACTAATCCCACTGCTCTGCTCTCCCCCCATAGCCCTGAATCAATCCCAAACTAATCCCACTGCCCCACTCTCTCCCCATAGCCCTGCATCAATCCCAAACTAACCCCACTGCCACGTTCTCTCCCCATAGTCCTGGGAGTGTTTGATGGGACAGTGTAGAGGGGGCATTACTCGATATATCTAACCCGTGCAGCACCTGCCTTGGGAATGTTTGATGGGACAGTGTAGAGGGAGCATTACTATATATATCTAACCCGTGCAGCACCTGCCTTGGGAATGTTTGATGGGACAGTGTAGAGGGAGCTTTTTGTCTGTATCTAACCCGTGCAGTACCTGCCTTGGGAGTGTTTGATGGGACAGCGTAGAGGGAGCTTTACGCTGTATCTAACCCGTGCAGTACCTGCCTTGGGAGTGTTTGATGGGACAGTGTAGAGGGAGCTCCACTCTGTATCTAACCTGTGTTGTTCCTGCCCTGGGAGTTTTTGATGGGCTGGTTTAAAGACAGCTTTACTCTATCGATTCTGCAGCAAACCTGGATAGATTGCAAGTCCGGGGATTCAGCGCATACACAGCGCAGACGGAAACACGGAACTTGCGGGGCCTCTACCAAGGCCTAAGTCATTGGTACGGAGACCATGATTTCAGGGCCATTATCTTTGTTTGATGTAATCCTTCTCTCCTGTGTATAAGACAGTGAGTCTCACGGCCTAAAATTCATTCAAATCTCAGTAGGAATACCCAGAACAGACTTTAATTGTCTTTTATTTGCTTCATTTTTCTAAGGTGTACCCAGATATCTGCAGACCAACATTCATCCGCATGTGAATCCCTCCTCTGCATTTAAATCAAATCACGGTAACACTTTTATTTAATCTACCGAGGTTCAGTATTGAAATATACCAGGAGATCGAGGCACGTTTTGATAAAGCAGATTAACCGTGAGTTCAGTGGGGAAATTTAGCAAACAACAGGCCGATTTTAATATGATAAGGCAGGATCTGTCCAAAGTGGACGAGGAACAGCTACTTGACAACCCTCTGTCTCAGTCCCAAACTAATCCCACTGCCCTGCTCTCTCCTGTTAGCCCTTTATCAATCGCCAACCTAATCCCACTGCCCCGCTCTCTCCCCATAGCCCTGTATCAGTCCCCAACCTAATCCCACTGCCGCGCTCTCCCCATAGCCCTGTATCAATCACAAACTATTTCCACTGCCCTGCACTCTCCCCATAGCCCTGTATCAATCCCCAACGTAAGCCCACTGCCCGCTTTCTCCCCATAGCCCTGTGTTATATCCAAACAAATCCCACTGCCCCGCTTTCTCCCCATAGCCCTGTATCAATCCCCAAATTAATCCCACTGCCCCGCTTTCTCCCCATAGCTCTGTATCAATCCCAAACAAATCCCACAGCCCCGCTCTCTCCCCATAGCCCTGTATCAATCCCTAACATAAGTCCACTGCCCTGCTTTCTCCCCATAGCCCTGTGTTATATCCAAACAAATCCCACTGCCCCGCTCTCTCCCCATCGCCCTGTATCAATCCCAAACTATTCCCAATGCCTCACTCGCTCCCGATAACCCTGTATCAATCCCAAACTAATCAGACTGCCCTGCTCTCACCCCATAGCCCTGTATCAATCCCCAAACTAATCCCACTGCCCTGCTTTCTCCCCATAGCCCTGTATCAATCACAAACTATTTCCACTGCCCTGCTCTCTCCCCATAGCCCTGTATCAATCCCCAACGTAAGCCCACTGCCCGCTTTCTCCCCATAGCCCTGTGTTATATCCAAACAAATCCCACTGCCCCGCTTTCTCCCCATAGACCTGTATCAATCCCCAAATTAATCCCACTGCCCCGCTTTCTCCCCATAGCCCTGTATCAATCCCAAACAAATCCCACTGCCCCGCTCTCTCCCCATAGCCCTGTATCAATCCCCAACGTAAGTCCACTGCCCTGCTTTCTCCCCATAGCCCTGTGTTATATCCAAACAAATCCCACTGCCCCGCTCTCTCCCCATAGCCCTGTATCAGTCCCCAACGTAAGCCCACTGCCCCGCTTTCTCCCCATAGCCCTGTGTTATATCCAAACTAATCCCACTGCACCCTCTCTCCCCATAGCCCTGTATCAATCCCAAACTAATCCCACTGCCCCGCTCTCTCCCCATAGCCCTGTATCAATCCCCAACGTAAGTCCACTGCCCTGCTTTCACCCCATAGCCCTGTGTTATATCCAAACTAATCCCACTGCACCCTCTCTCCCCATAGCCCTGTATCAATCCCAAACTAATCCCACTGCCCAGCTCTCTCCTCTAGCCCTGTATCAATCACAAACTAATCCTACTGCCACGCTCACTCCCCATTGCCCCGGATCAATCCCATGCTTATCCCGCTCCTGATCGCTATCCAGTGATCTCTGTGTTAGAGAGATGGGAAATCAGCCAGGATTCCTGCTCCTGATCACTGTCCAGTGACCCATGGGTTAGAGAGAGATGGGAAATCAGCCAGGGTTCCTGCTCCTGATTACTGTCCAGTGACTCCTGGGTTAGATAGAGGGGAAATCAGCCAGGGTTCCTGCTCCTGATCACTGCCCAGTCACCCCTGGGTTGGAAAGAGGGGAAATCAGCCAGGGTTCCTGCTCCTGATCACTGCCCAGTGACCCCTGGTTTAGAGAGAGGGGGAAATCAGCCGGGGTTCCTGCTCCTGATCACTGCCCAGTGACTCCTGGGTTAGAGAGAGGAGGAAATCAGCCAGGGTTCCTGCTCCTGATCACTGACCAGTGACCACTGGGTTAGAGAGCGGGGAATTCAGCCAGGGTTCCTGCTCCTGATCATTGTCCAGTGACCCCTGGGTTAGAGAGAGGGGAAATCAGCCAGGGTTCCTGCTCCTGATCACTGTCCAGTGACCCCTGAGTTAGAGAGAGGGGAAATCAGCCAGGGTTCCTGCTCCTGATCATTGTCCAGTGACCCCTGGGTTAGAGAGAGCGGAAATCAGCCAGGGTTCTTGCTCCTGATCACTGTCCAGTGACCCCTGGGTTAGAGAGAGGGAAATCAGCCAGGGATCCTGCTCCTGATCACTGCCCAGTGACCCCTGGGTTAGAGAGAGAGGGAAATCAGCCAGGGTTCCTGCTCCTGATCACTGTCCAGTGACCCCTGGGTTCGAGAGAGAGGTGAAATCAGCCAGGGTTCCTGCTCCTGATCACTGCCCAGTGACCCCTGGGTTAGAGAGAGGGGAAATCAGCCAGGGTTCGTGCTCCTGATCACTGTCCAATGACCCTTGGGTTAGAGAGAGATGAAAGCAGCCAGGGTTCCTGCTCCTGATTACAGTCCAGTGAACCCTGGGTTAGAGAGAGAGGGGAAATCAGCCAGGGCTCCTCCTCCTGATCACAGTCCAGTGACCCCTCGGTTAGAGAGAGGGGAAATCAGCCAGGGTTCCTGCTCCTGATCACTGCCCAGTGACCTCTGGGTTAGAGAGAGAGGGGAAATCAGCCAGGATTCATGCTCCTGATCACTGTCCAGTGACCACTGGGTTAGAGAGAGGGGAAATCAGCCTGGGTTCCTGCTCCTGATCACTGCCCAGTGACCCCTGGTTTAGAGAGAGAGGGGAAATCAGCCAGGGTTCCTGCTCCTGATCACAGTCCAGTGACCCCTGGGTTAGAGAGACAGGTGAAATCAGCCAGGGTTCCTGCTCCTTATCACAGTCCAGTGACACCTGGGTTAGAGAGAGAGGGGAAATCAGCCAGGGTTCATGCTCCTGATCACTATCCAGTGACCCCTGGGTTAGAGAGAGGGGAAATCAGCCAGGGTTCCTGCTCCTGATCATTGTCCAGTGACCCCTGGGTTAGAGAGAGAGGGAAATCAGCCAGGGTTCCAGCTCCTGATCACTATCCAGTGACCTAGAGAGAGGGGGAACCATCCAGGGTTCATGCTCCTGATCATTGTCCAGTGACCCGTGGGTTAGAGAGAGGGGAAATGAGCCAGGGTTCGTGCTCCTGATCTCTGTCCAGTGATCCCTGGGTTAGAGAGAGAGGGAAATCAGCCAGGGTTCCTGCTCCTGATCACTGTCCAGTGACCCCTGGGTTCGAGAGAGAGGTGAAATCAGCCAGGGTTCCTGCTCCTGATCACTGCCCAGTGACCCCTGGGTTAGAGAGAGAGGGAAATCAGCCAGGGTTCCTGCTCCTGATCACTGTCCAGTGACCCCTGGGTTAGAGAGAGAGGTGAAATCAGCCAGGGTTCCTGCTCCTGATCACTGCCCAGTGACCCCTGGGTTAGAGAGAGGGGAAATCAGCCAGGGTTCCTGCTCCTGATCACTGTCCAGTGACCCCTGGGTTAGAGAGAGAGGGAAATCAGCCAGGGTTCCTCCTCCTGATCACAGTCCAGTGACTCCTGGGTTAGAGAGAGGGGAAATCAGCCAGGGTTCCTGCTCCTGATCACAGTCCAGTGACACCTGGGTTAGAGAGAGAGGGGAAATCAGCCAGGGTTCGTGCTCCTGATCATTGTCCAGTGAACCCTGGGTTGAGAGAGTGGAAATCAGCCTGGGTTCCTGCTCCTGATCACAGTCCAGTGACCCCTGGGTTAGAGAGAGAGGGGAAATCAGCCAGGGTTCATGCTCCTGATCACTGTCCAGTGACTCCTGGGTTAGAGAGGGGAAATCAGCCAGGGTTCCTGCTCCTGATCACTATCCAGAGATCCCTGGGTTAGAGAGAGGGGAAATCAGCCTGGGTTCCTGCTCCTGATTACTGCCCATTGACCCCTGGGTTAGAGAGAGAGGGAAATCAGCCAGGGTTCCTGCTCCTGATCACTGCACAGTGAACCCTGGGTTAGAGAGAGAGGGAAATCAGCCAGGGTTCATGCTCCTGATCACAGTCCAGTGACCCCTGGGTTAGAGAGAGGGGCAATCAGCCAGAGTTCATGCTCCTGATCACTATCCACTGACCGCTGGGTTAGAGAGAGGGGAAATCAGCCAGGATTCCTGCTCCTGATCACTGCCCAGTGACCCCCGGGTTAGAGAGAGAGGGAAATCAGCCAGGGTTCCTGCTCCTGATCACTGCCCAGTGAACCCTGGGTTAGAGAGAGTGGAAATCAGCCTGGGTTCCTGCTCCTGATCACTGGCCAGTGACCCCTGGGTTAGAGAGAGAGGGGAATTCAGCCAGGGTTCCTGCTCCTGATCACTGTCCAGTGACCTAGAGAGAGGGGGAACCATCCAGGGTTCATGCTCCTGATCATTGTCCAGTGACCCGTGGGTTAGAGAGAGGGGAAATGAGCCAGGGTTCGTGCTCCTGATCTCTGTCCAGTGATCCCTGGGTTAGAGAGAGAGGGAAATCAGCCAGGGTTCCTGCTCCTGATCACTGTCCAGTGACCCCTGGGTTCGAGAGAGAGGTGAAATCAGCCAGGGTTCCTGCTCCTGATCACTGCCCAGTGACCCCTGGGTTAGAGAGAGAGGGAAATCAGCCAGGGTTCCTGCTCCTGATCACTGTCCAGTGACCCCTGGGTTAGAGAGAGAGGTGAAATCAGCCAGGGTTCCTGCTCCTGATCACTGCCCAGTGACCCCTGGGTTAGAGAGAGGGGAAATCAGCCAGGGTTCCTGCTCCTGATCACTGTCCAGTGACCCCTGGGTTAGAGAGAGAGGGAAATCAGCCAGGGTTCCTCCTCCTGATCACAGTCCAGTGACTCCTGGGTTAGAGAGAGGGGAAATCAGCCAGGGTTCCTGCTCCTGATCACAGTCCAGTGACACCTGGGTTAGAGAGAGAGGGGAAATCAGCCAGGGTTCGTGCTCCTGATCATTGTCCAGTGAACCCTGGGTTGAGAGAGTGGAAATCAGCCTGGGTTCCTGCTCCTGATCACAGTCCAGTGACCCCTGGGTTAGAGAGAGAGGGGAAATCAGCCAGGGTTCATGCTCCTGATCACTGTCCAGTGACTCCTGGGTTAGAGAGGGGAAATCAGCCAGGGTTCCTGCTCCTGATCACTATCCAGAGATCCCTGGGTTAGAGAGAGGGGAAATCAGCCTGGGTTCCTGCTCCTGATTACTGCCCATTGACCCCTGGGTTAGAGAGAGAGGGAAATCAGCCAGGGTTCCTGCTCCTGATCACTGCACAGTGAACCCTGGGTTAGAGAGAGAGGGAAATCAGCCAGGGTTCATGCTCCTGATCACAGTCCAGTGACCCCTGGGTTAGAGAGAGGGGCAATCAGCCAGAGTTCATGCTCCTGATCACTATCCACTGACCGCTGGGTTAGAGAGAGGGGAAATCAGCCAGGATTCCTGCTCCTGATCACTGCCCAGTGACCCCCGGGTTAGAGAGAGAGGGAAATCAGCCAGGGTTCCTGCTCCTGATCACTGCCCAGTGAACCCTGGGTTAGAGAGAGTGGAAATCAGCCTGGGTTCCTGCTCCTGATCACTGGCCAGTGACCCCTGGGTTAGAGAGAGAGGGGAATTCAGCCAGGGTTCCTGCTCCTGATCACTGTCCAGTGACCCCTGGGTTAGAGAGGGGAAATCAGCCAGGGTTTCTGCTCCTGATCACTGCCCAGTGACCACTGGGTTAGAGAGAGGGGAAATCAGCCAGGGTTCCTGCTCCTGATCACTGCCCAGTGACCCCTGGGTTAGAGAGAGGGGAAATCAACCAGGGTTCCTGCTCCTGATCACAGTCCAGTGACCCCTGGTTTAGAGAGAGAGGGCAATCAGCCTGGGTTCCTGCTGCTGATCACTGCCCAGTGACCCCTGAGTTAGAGAGAGAGGGAAATCAGCCAGGGTTCCTGCTCCTGATCACAGTCCAGTGACCCCTGGGATAGAGAGAGAGGGAAATCAGCCAGGGTTCCTGCTCCTGATCACAGTCCAGTGACACCTGGGTGAGAGAGAGAGGGAAATCAGCCAGGGTTCCAGCTCCTGATTACAGTCCAGTGAACCCTGGGTTAGAGAGAGGGGAAATCAGCCAGGGTTCCTGCTCCTGATTACAGTCCAGTGACCCCTGGGTTAGAGAGAGGGGGAACCAGCCAGGGTTCCTGCTCCTGATCACTGTCCAGTGACTCCTGGGTTAGAGAGAGGGGAAATCAGCCAGGGTTCCTGCTCCTGATCATTGTCCAGTGACACCTGGGTTAGAGAGACAGGTGAAATCAGCCAGGGTTCATGCTCCTGATCACTATCCAGTGACCCCTGGTTAGAGAGAGAGGGAAATCAGCGAGAGTTCCTGCTCCTGATCATTGTCCAGTAACCCCTGGGTTAGAGAGAGGGGAAACCAGCCCGGGTTCCAGCTCCTGATCACTATCCAGTGACCCCTGAGTTAGAGAGAGGGGGAACCAGCCAGGGTTCCTGCTCCTGATCACTGTCCAGTGACCCCTGGGTTAGAGAGAGAGGGGAAATCAGCCAGGGTTCCTGCTCCTGATCACTGTCCAGTGACCCCTGGGTCAGAGAGAGAGGGGAAATCAGCCAGGGTTCCTGCTCCTGATCACAGTCCAGTGACCCCTGGGTTAGAGAGAGGGGAAATCAGCCAGGGTTCATGCTCCTGATCACTGTCCAACGACCCTTGGGTTAGAGAGAGAGGTGAAAGCAGCCAGGGTTCCTGCTCCTGATTACAGTCCAGTGAACCCTGGGTTAGAGAGAGAGGGGAAATCAGCCACGGTTCCTGCTCCTGATCACAGTCCAGTGACCCCTCGGTTAGAGAGAGGGGAAATCAGCCAGGGTGCCTGCTCCTGATCACTGCCCAGTGACCTCTGGGTTAGAGAGAGAGAGGGGAAATCAGCCAGGGTTCCTGCTCCTGATCACTATCCAGTGACGCCTGGTTAGAGAGAAGGGAAGTCAGCCTGGGTTCCTGCTCCTGATCACTGCCCAGTGACCCCTGGGTTAGAGAGAGAGGGAAATCAGCCGGGGTTCCTGCTCCTGATCACAGCCCAGTGACCCCTGGGTTAGAGAGAGAGGTGAAATCAGCCAGGGTTCCTGCTCCTGATCACAGTCCAGTGACCCCTGGGTTAGAGAGAGAGGGGAAATCAGCTAGGGTTCCTGCTCCTGATCACTATCCAGTGACCCCTGAGTTAGAGAGAGGAGGAAATCAGCCAGGGTTCCTGCTCCTGATCACTGCCCAGTGACCCCTGGGTTAGAGTGAGAGGGATATCAGCCAGGGTTCATGCTCCTGATCACTGCCCAGTGACCCCTGGGTTAGAGTGAGAGGGAATTCAGCCAGGATTCGTGCTCCTGATCACAGTCCAGTGACACCTGGGTGAGAGAGAGAGGGAAATCAGCCAGGGTTCGTGCTCCTGATCACTGCCCAGTGACCCCTGGGTTAGAGTGAGAGGGAATTCAGCCAGGGTTCCTGCTCCTTATCACAGTCCAGTGACACCTGGGTTCGAGAGAGAGGGGAAATCAGCCAGGGTTCATGCTCCTGATCACTATCCAGTGACCCCTGGGTTAGAGAGAGGGGAAATCAGCCAGGATTCCTGCTCCTGATCACTGCCCAGTGACCCCTGGGTTAGAGAGAGAGGGAAATCAGCCAGGGTTCCTGCTCCTGATCACTGCCCAGTGAACCCTGGTTTAGAGAGAGTGGAAATCAGCCTGGGTTCCTGCTCCTGATCACTGCCCAGTGACCCCTGGGTTAGAGAGAGAGGGGAATTCAGCCAGGGTTCCTGCTCCTGATCACTGTCCAGTGACCCCTGGGTTGGAGAGGGGAAATCAGCCAGGGTTTCTGCTCCTGATCACTGCCCAGTGACCCCTGGGTTAGAGAGAGGGGAAATCAGCCAGGGTTCCTGCTCCTGATCACTGCCCAGTGACCCCTGGGTTAGAGAGAGGGGAAATCAGCCAGGGTTCCTGCTCCTGATCACAGCCCAGTGACCCCTGGGTTAGAGAGAGAGGTGAAATCAGCCAGGGTTCCTGCTCCTGATCACAATCCAGTGACCCCTGGGTTAGAGAGAGAGGTGAAATCAGCCAGGGTTCCTGCTCCTGATCACAATCCAGTGACCCCTGGGTTAGAGAGAGGAGGAAATCAGCCAGGGTTCCTGCTCCTGATCACTGACCAGAGACCCCTGGGTTAGAGAGAGAGGGATATCAGCCAGGGTTCATGCTCCTGATCACTGCCCAGTGACCCCTGGGTTAGAGTGAGAGGGAAATCAGCCAGGATTCATGCTCCTGATCACAGTCCAGTGACACCTGGGTGAGAGAGAGGGGAAATGAGCCCGGGTTCCTGCTCCTGATCACTGCCCAGTGACCCCTGGTTTAGAGAGAGAGGGGAAATCAGCCAGGGTTCCTGCTCCTGATCACAGTCCAGTGACCCCTGGGTTAGAGAGACAGGTGAAATCAGCCAGGGTTCCTGCTCCTTATAACTGTCCAGTGACACCTGGGTTAGAGAGAGAGGGGAAATCAGACAGGGTTCATGCTCCTGATCACTATCCAGTGACCCCTGGGTTAGAGAGAGGGGAAATCAGCCAGGGTTCCTGCTCCTGATCATTGTCCAGTGACCCCTGGGTTAGAGAGAGAGGGAAATCAGCCAGGGTTCCAGCTCCTGATCACTATCCAGTGACCTAGAGAGAGGGGGAACCATCCAGGGTTCATGCTCCTGATCATTGTCCAGTGACCCGTGGGTTAGAGAGACGGGAAATGAGCCAGGGTTCGTGCTCCTGATCTCTGTCCAGTGATCCCTGGGTTAGAGAGAGGGGAAATCAGGCAGGGTTCCTGCTCCTGATCACTGCCCAGTGACCCCTGGGTTAGAGAGAGGGGAAAATCAGCCAGGGTTCCTGCTCCTGATCATTGTCCAGTGACCCCTGGGTTAGAGAGAGAGGGAAATCAGCCAGGGTTATTTAAATCATGTTGCGAGAAAGGGAAATAGTTTGTGCCCCCGTTTGTACCTCAGACTCTTAGAGACGGAGGGAACGGCAACAGAAAAAGAGGAAACAACATCTCCAAAAACTGATCCCAGCTCATCGCCAAGGCTGGGGATAGATAACCTCGCCGCCTTCTTAGGAAGTTTAACCACTTTATTCACTTTCTGATTGGAGCTCCGTTTGGAATTAGACTTTATTTTGTCGGATGTTTAACGACAGCATTGAAGGGGGAAGGAGAAACTTGGAGCAACTTCTTCTGTCAAAGCTGCAGTGAGACTTGAAAGATTTTAACGATTTTTAATGAACTTTTCACCAAAAATGAGTGTAAAAAACACTTTTCCCCCCTAAGTTTCGAACATGATTTTGGAAGAGACTGAAGCAAAAGCCAATTTCCCCCTCACCTAAACAAGTTTCAACCAGGTCTTGAAGTCCAAACGCTTTTAAAGTGCTCTGAAATGGTTAAAATGTTTTCAAATTGAAATATCTCAAGATTTGATTTTGAGTGATTGACTGAAGTGAGTAGCTTTACACAAACTTGCAACCATGGTGTTGAGGAGGGGGAAGGTAGGGGAGGATTTGTAGGAGTTACAGATTCCTTTTTAATGACTTTTTAAAAATATACCATTAAGACATTTAGGAAGAGAACCAAGAAAGGGGAAAAACACAAACCATTTTATAATGTCTGTCGTTCGATAGTCCTAACAAGTCGCAGGAATAACGTAAATATAGATTTCCTCTTAAACATTTAGTGGAGTGTTAATTGAAGCAAGAGTTATGTAATGATGTATAAAAATTGCAGGAAGCTACTTTAGAAGAAACCACTCTTTGTTTATTGAGAGAGACACAGAAAATACATTGATTAAAGTGATAACGTACAATTCGATTTGGTTTGAATGTTTGAAATAGGAGATTAAAATTTGTGAGTATAATGAAGTTTGTTTCCTGCTTTTAATTGCGAAGTACCTAAAATAATTCAACACTCCTTGTGACAAGAGCAGGGATTAATATTGTGGAGAATGTTTGAGAGAAAAACATTAGAAGCAAAATTGGTCAATTATAAATCTTTACGTCAACATATCAGTAAACATTTGCAAGTCAGTCTGACTGGTTTTGCTGTCCAGGAAGAAAAACAAGTGTTTATTTCTGTTAAGTCATAGCTTTGCCTGCTTTTTGTTTATAATTCAGTGACACAAATTGTGTGTATATTTGTAAATTGTAAAATAACAGCAATAAATCACATTTCTGTGATATTCTTTCTGTCTTAAACGATTCAATTTGTGGCTCGGAATCTAGAAGCTTCTTTACCTGAAAGGTTTGAATGGTTAAAGTTGATCTCAGCTATCAAAAGCTGTTTGCGACATTCCTGCATTGTGGAACAGCATGATGTCTTTGCAGAGACAGGAATTCGCATTGTTGAATGGAGGTTTTTCTGATCTGTTGCATCCTGTGTAGATCAGAAACAGGTAAAGATGTTCATAGTAAACAGCCCAAGACAATGAAATGCTAAAACAATGTCTGGCCAATGTCAGAGACTTCAAGCACAGGACATGTGGAATATACAAAACCCCATAGCCCTGTATCAATCCCAAACTAATCACACCGCCCCGATCTCTCCCGATAGCCCTGTATCAATCCCAAACTATTCCCAATGCCTCGCTCTCTCCCCATAGCCCTGTATCAATCCCCAAACTAATCCCACTGCCCCGCTCTCTCCCCATAGCCCTGTATCAATCCGCAAACTAATCCCGCTGCCCCGCTCACTCCCCATAGCCCTGTATCAATCCCAAACTAATCCCAGTGCCCCGCTCACTCCCGATAGCCCTGTATGAATCCAAAACTAATCCCAAAGCCCCACTCTCTCCCCATAGTCCTGTATCAATCCCAAACTAATCCCAATGCCCCGCTCTCTCCCCAAAGCCCTGTTTCAATCCCCAAACTAATCCCACTGCCCCGCTCTCTCCCCATAGCCCTGTATCAATCCCAAACTAATCCCACTGCCCCGCTCTCTCCCCATACCCTGTATCAATCCCCAAACTAATCCCACGGCCCTGCTGACTCCCCATAGCCCTGTATCAATCCCCAATCTAATCCCACTGCCCCGCTCTCTCCCCATAGCCCTGTATCAATCCCAAACTAATCCCAGTGCCTCGCTTTCCCCCCATAGCTCTGTCTTGATCCCAAACTAACCCCACTGCCCTGCTCTCCCCCCATAGCCCTGAATCAATCCCAAACTAATCCCACTGCCCCACTCTCTCCCCATAGCCCTGAATCAATCCCAAACTAATCCCACTGCCCTGCTCTCCCCCCATAGCCCTGAATCAATTCCAAACTAATCCCACTGCCCTGCTCTCCCCCCATAGCCCTGAATCAATCCCAAACTAATCCCACTGCCCTGCTCTCCCCCCATAGCCCTGCATCAATTCCAAACTAATCCCTCTGCCCCACTCTCTGCCCATAGCCCTGCATCATTCCCAAACTAACCCCACTGCCACGTTCTCTCCCCATAGCCCTGGGAGTGTTTGATGGGACAGTGTAGAGGGAGCATTACTATATATATCTAACCCGTGCAGCACCTGCCTTGGGAATGTTTGATGGGACAGTGTAGAGGGAGGTTTTTGTCTGTATCTAACCTGTGCGGTACCTGCCTTGGGAGTGTTTGATGGGACAGTGTAGAGGGAGCATTACTCTATATCTAACCCGTGCTGTACCTGCCTTGGAAGTGTTTGATGGGACAGCATAGAGGGAGCTTTACTCTGTATCTGACCCGTGCAGTCCCTGCCATGGGAGTGTTTGATGGGACAGTGTAGAGGGAGCTTCACTCTGTATCTAACCCGTGTTGTTCCTGCCCTGGGAGTTTTTGATGGGCTGGTTTAAAGAGAGCTTTTCTCTATCGATTCTGTAGCAAACCTTGATAGATTGCAAGTCCGGGGATTCAGCACATACACAGCGCAGACGGAAACACGGAACTTGCGGGGCCTCTACCAAGGCCTAAGTCGTTGGTACGGAGACCATGATTTCAGGGCCATTATCTTTGTTTGATGTAATCCTTCACTCCTGTGTATAAGACAGTGAGTCTCACGGCCTAAAATTCATTCAAATCTCAGTAAGAATACCCAGAACAGACTTTAATTGTCTTTTATTTGCTTCATTTTTCTAAGGTGTACCCAGATATCTGCAGACCAACATTCATCCGCATGTGAATCCCTCCTCTGCATTTAAATCAAATCACGGTAACACTTTTATTTAATCTACCGAGGTTCAGTATTGAAATATACCAGGAGATCGAGGCACGTTTTGATAAAGCAGATTAACAATGAGTTCAGTGGGGAAATTTAGCAAACAACAGGCCGATTTTAAGGCAGGATCTGTCCAAAGTGGACTAGGAACAGCTACTTGACAACCCTCTGTCTCAGCCCCAAACTAATCCCACTGCCCTGCTCTCTCCTGTTAGCCCTTTATCAATCGCCAACCGAATCCCACTGCCTCGCTCTCTCCCCATAGCCCTGTATCAGTCCCCAACCTAATCCCACTGCCCCGCTCTCTCCCCGTAGCCCTGTATCAATCCCAAATTAATCACACTGCCCCGCTCTCTCCCCATAGCCCTGTATCAGTCCCCAACCTAATCCCACTGCCCCGCTCTCTCCCCATAGCTCTGTATCAATCCCAAATTAATCCCACTGCCCCGCACTCTCCCCATAGCCCTGTATCAATTACAAACAAATCACACTGCCCCGCTCTCGCCCCATAGCCCTGTATCAAATCCCAAACTAATCCCACTGCCCCGCTCTCTCCCCATAGCCCTGTATCAATCCCAAACTAATCCCACTGCCCCGCTCTCTCCCCATAGCCCTGTATCAATCCCAAATTAATCCCACGACCCCACTCTCTCCCCATAGCCCTGTATCAATCTCAAACTAATCCCACTGCCCCGAACTCTCCCGATAGCCCTGTATCAATCCCAAACTAATCCCACTGCCCCGCTCTCTACATAGCCCTGTATCAATCTCCAAACTAATCAAACGTCCCCGCTCTCTCCCCATAGCCCTGTATCAATCCCCAAACTAATCCCACTGCCCCGCTCTCTCCCCATAGCCCTGTATCAATCCGCAAACTAATCCCGCTGCCCCGCTCATTCCCCATAGC
This sequence comes from Somniosus microcephalus, assembly GCF_052327205.1. Taxonomy (NCBI): domain Eukaryota; kingdom Metazoa; phylum Chordata; class Chondrichthyes; order Squaliformes; family Somniosidae; genus Somniosus; species Somniosus microcephalus. Next base: position 79,477 of record NW_028225772.1, read on the forward strand.
CCTGTATCAATCCCAAACTAATCCCAGTGCCCCGCTCACTCCCGATAGCCCTGTATGAATCCAAAACTAATCCCAAAGCCCCACTCTCTCCCCATAGTCCTGTATCAATCCCAAACTAATCCCAATGCCCCGCTCTCTCCCCATAGCCCTGTTTCAATCCCCAAACTAATCCCACTGCCCCGCTCTCTCCCCATAGCCCTGTATCAATCCCAAACTAATCCCACTGCCCCGCTCTCTCCCCATAGCCCTTTATCAATCCCAAACTAATCCCACTGCCTTGCTCTCTCCCCATAGCCCTGTATCAATCCCCAAACTAATCCCACTGCCCTGCTCTCTCCCCATAGCCCTGTATCAATCCCAAACTAATCACACTGCCCCGATCTCTCCCGATAGCCCTGTATCAATCCCAAACTATTCCCAATGCCTCGCTCTCTCCCCATAGCCCTGTATCAATCCCCAAACTAATCCCACTGCCCCGCTCTCTCCCCATAGCCCTGTATCAATCCGCAAACTAATCCCGCTGCCCCGCTCACTCCCCATAGCCCTGTATCAATCCCAAACTAATCCCAGTGCCCCGCTCACTCCCGATAGCCCTGTATGAATCCAAAGCTAATCCCAAAGCCCCACTTTCTCCCCATAGTCCTGTATCAATCCCAAACTAATCCCAATGCCCCGCTCTCTCCCCAAAGCCCTGTTTCAATCCCCAAACTAATCCCACTGCCCCGCTCTCTCCCCATAGCCCTGTATCAATCCCAAACTAATCCCACTGCCCCGCTCTCTCCCCATACCCTGTATCAATCCCCAAACTAATCCCACGGCCCTGCTGACTCCCCATAGCCCTGTATCAATCCCCAATCTAATCCCACTGCCCCGCTCTCTCCCCATAGCCCTGTATCAATCCCAAACTAATCCCAGTGCCTCGCTTTCCCCCCATAGCTCTGTCTTGTTCCCAAACTAATCCCACTGCCCCACTCTCTCCCCATAGCCCTGAATCAATCCCAAACTAATCCCACTGCCCTGCTCTCCCCCCATAGCCCTGAATCAATTCCAAACTAATCCCACTGCCCTGCTCTCCCCCCATAGCCCTGAATCAATCCCAAACTAATCCCACTGCCCTGCTCTCCCCCCATAGCCCTGCATCAATTCCAAACTAATCCCTCTGCCCCACTCTCTGCCCATAGCCCTGCATCATTCCCAAACTAACCCCACTGCCACGTTCTCTCCCCATAGCCCTGGGAGTGTTTGATGGGACAGTGTAGAGGGAGCATTACTATATATGGTATATCTAACCCGTGCAGCACCTGCCTTGGGAATGTTTGATGGGACAGTGTAGAGGGAGGTTTTTGTCTGTATCTAACCTGTGCGGTACCTGCCTTGGGAGTGTTTGATGGGACAGTGTAGAGGGAGCATTACTCTATATCTAACCCGTGCTGTACCTGCCTTGGGAGTGTTTGATGGGACAGCATAGAGGGAGCTTTACTCTGTATCTGACCCGTGCAGTCCCTGCCATGGGAGTGTTTGATGGGACAGTGTAGAGGGAGCTTCACTCTGTATCTAACCCGTGTTGTTCCTGCCCTGGGAGTTTTTGATGGGCTGGTTTAAAGAGAGCTTTTCTCTATCGATTCTGTAGCAAACCTTGATAGATTGCAAGTCCGGGGATTCAGCACATACACAGCGCAGACGGAAACACGGAACTTGCGGGGCCTCTACCAAGGCCTAAGTCGTTGGTACGGAGACCATGATTTCAGGGCCATTATCTTTGTTTGATGTAATCCTTCACTCCTGTGTATAAGACAGTGAGTCTCACGGCCTAAAATTCATTCAAATCTCAGTAAGAATACCCAGAACAGACTTTAATTGTCTTTTATTTGCTTCATTTTTCTAAGGTGTACCCAGATATCTGCAGACCAACATTCATCCGCATGTGAATCCCTCCTCTGCATTTAAATCAAATCACGGTAACACTTTTATTTAATCTACCGAGGTTCAGTATTGAAATATACCAGGAGATCGAGGCACGTTTTGATAAAGCAGATTAACAATGAGTTCAGTGGGGAAATTTAGCAAACAACAGGCCGATTTTAAGGCAGGATCTGTCCAAAGTGGACTAGGAACAGCTACTTGACAACCCTCTGTCTCAGCCCCAAACTAATCCCACTGCCCTGCTCTCTCCTGTTAGCCCTTTATCAATCGCCAACCGAATCCCACTGCCTCGCTCTCTCCCCATAGCCCTGTATCAGTCCCCAACCTAATCCCACTGCCCCGCTCTCTCCCCGTAGCCCTGTATCAATCCCAAATTAATCACACTGCCCCGCTCTCTCCCCATAGCCCTGTATCAGTCCCCAACCTAATCCCACTGCCCCGCTCTCTCCCCATAGCTCTGTATCAATCCCAAATTAATCCCACTGCCCCGCACTCTCCCCATAGCCCTGTATCAATTACAAACAAATCACACTGCCCCGCTCTCGCCCCATAGCCCTGTATCAAATCCCAAACTAATCCCACTGCCCCGCTCTCTCCCCATAGCCCTGTATCAATCCCAAACTAATCCCACTGCCCCGCTCTCTCCCCATAGCCCTGTATCAATCCCAAATTAATCCCACGACCCCACTCTCTCCCCATAGCCCTGTATCAATCTCAAACTAATCCCACTGCCCCGAACTCTCCCGATAGCCCTGTATCAATCCCAAACTAATCCCACTGCCCCGCTCTCTACATAGCCCTGTATCAATCTCCAAACTAATCAAACGTCCCCGCTCTCTCCCCATAGCCCTGTATCAATCCCCAAACTAATCCCACTGCCCCGCTCTCTCCCCATAGCCCTGTATCAATCCGCAAACTAATCCCGCTGCCCCGCTCATTCCCCATAGCCCTGTATCAATCCCAAACTAATCCCAGTGCCCCGCTCACTCCCGATAGCCCTGTATGAATCCAAAACTAATCCCAAAGCCCCACTCTCTCCCCATAGTCCTGTATCAATCCCAAACTAATCCCAATGCCCCGCTCTCTCCCCATAGCCCTGTTTCAATCCCCAAACTAATCCCACTGCCCCGCTCTCTCCCCATAGCCCTGTATCAATCCCAAACAAATCCCACTGCCCCGCTCTCTCCCCATAGCCCTTTATCAATCCCAAACTAATCCCACTGCCTTGCTCTCTCCCCATAGCCCTGTATCAATCCCCAAACTAATCCCACTGCCCTGCTCTCTCCCCATAGCCCTGTATCAATCCCAAACTAATCACACTGCCCCGATCTCTCCCGATAGCCCTGTATCAATCCCAAACTATTCCCAATGCCTCGCTCTCTCCCCATAGCCCTGTATCAATCCCCAAACTAATCCCACTGCCCCGCTCTCTCCCCATAGCCCTGTATCAATCCGCAAACTAATCCCGCTGCCCCGCTCACTCCCCATAGCCCTGTATCAATCCCAAACTAATCCCAGTGCCCCGCTCACTCCCGATAGCCCTGTATGAATCCAAAACTAATCCCAAAGCCCCACTTTCTCCCCATAGTCCTGTATCAATCCCAAACTAATCCCAATGCCCCGCTCTCTCCCCAAAGCCCTGTTTCAATCCCCAAACTAATCCCACTGCCCCGCTCTCTCCCCATAGCCCTGTATCAATCCCAAACTAATCCCACTGCCCCGCTCTCTCCCCATACCCTGTATCAATCCCCAAACTAATCCCACGGCCCTGCTGACTCCCCATAGCCCTGTATCAATCCCCAATCTAATCCCACTGCCCCGCTCTCTCCCCATAGCCCTGTATCAATCCCAAACTAATCCCAGTGCCTCGCTTTCCCCCCATAGCTCTGTCTTGTTCCCAAACTAATCCCACTGCCCCACTCTCTCCCCATAGCCCTGAATCAATCCCAAACTAATCCCACTGCCCTGCTCTCCCCCCATAGCCCTGAATCAATTCCAAACTAATCCCACTGCCCTGCTCTCCCCCCATAGCCCTGAATCAATCCCAAACTAATCCCACTGCCCTGCTCTCCCCCCATAGCCCTGCATCAATTCCAAACTAATCCCTCTGCCCCACTCTCTGCCCATAGCCCTGCATCATTCCCAAACTAACCCCACTGCCACGTTCTCTCCCCATAGCCCTGGGAGTGTTTGATGGGACAGTGTAGAGGGAGCATTACTATATATATCTAACCCGTGCAGCACCTGCCTTGGGAATGTTTGATGGGACAGTGTAGAGGGAGGTTTTTGTCTGTATCTAACCTGTGCGGTACCTGCCTTGGGAGTGTTTGATGGGACAGTGTAGAGGGAGCATTACTCTATATCTAACCCGTGCTGTACCTGCCTTGGGAGTGTTTGATGGGACAGCATAGAGGGAGCTTTACTCTGTATCTGACCCGTGCAGTCCCTGCCATGGGAGTGTTTGATGGGACAGTGTAGAGGGAGCTTCACTCTGTATCTAACCCGTGTTGTTCCTGCCCTGGGAGTTTTTGATGGGCTGGTTTAAAGAGAGCTTTTCTCTATCGATTCTGTAGCAAACCTTGATAGATTGCAAGTCCGGGGATTCAGCACATACACAGCGCAGACGGAAACACGGAACTTGCGGGGCCTCTACCAAGGCCTAAGTCGTTGGTACGGAGACCATGATTTCAGGGCCATTATCTTTGTTTGATGTAATCCTTCACTCCTGTGTATAAGACAGTGAGTCTCACGGCCTAAAATTCATTCAAATCTCAGTAAGAATACCCAGAACAGACTTTAATTGTCTTTTATTTGCTTCATTTTTCTAAGGTGTACCCAGATATCTGCAGACCAACATTCATCCGCATGTGAATCCCTCCTCTGCATTTAAATCAAATCACGGTAACACTTTTATTTAATCTACCGAGGTTCAGTATTGAAATATACCAGGAGATCGAGGCACGTTTTGATAAAGCAGATTAACAATGAGTTCAGTGGGGAAATTTAGCAAACAACAGGCCGATTTTAAGGCAGGATCTGTCCAAAGTGGACTAGGAACAGCTACTTGACAACCCTCTGTCTCAGCCCCAAACTAATCCCACTGCCCTGCTCTCTCCTGTTAGCCCTTTATCAATCGCCAACCGAATCCCACTGCCTCGCTCTCTCCCCATAGCCCTGTATCAGTCCCCAACCTAATCCCACTGCCCCGCTCTCTCCCCGTAGCCCTGTATCAATCCCAAATTAATCACACTGCCCCGCTCTCTCCCCATAGCCCTGTATCAGTCCCCAACCTAATCCCACTGCCCCGCTCTCTCCCCATAGCTCTGTATCAATCCCAAATTAATCCCACTGCCCCGCACTCTCCCCATAGCCCTGTATCAATTACAAACAAATCACACTGCCCCGCTCTCGCCCCATAGCCCTGTATCAAATCCCAAACTAATCCCACTGCCCCGCTCTCTCCCCATAGCCCTGTATCAATCCCAAACTAATCCCACTGCCCCGCTCTCTCCCCATAGCCCTGTATCAATCCCAAATTAATCCCACGACCCCGCTCTCTCCCCATAGCCCTGTATCAATCTCAAACTAATCCCACTGCCCCGATCTCTCCCGATAGCCCTGTATCAATCCCAAACTAATCCCACTGCCCCGCTCTCTACATAGCCCTGTATCAATCCCCAAACTAATCAAAGGTCCCCACTCTCTCCCCATAGCCCTGTATCAATCCCCAAACTAATCCCACTGCCCCGCTCTCTCCCCATAGCCCTGTATCAATCCGCAAACTAATCCCGCTGCCCCGCTCACTCCCCATAGCCCTGTATCAATCCCAAACTAATCCCAGTGCCCCGCTCACTCCCGATAGCCCTGTATGAATCCAAAACTAATCCCAAAGCCCCACTCTCTCCCCATAGTCCTGTATCAATCCCAAACTAATCCCAATGCCCCGCTCTCTCCCCATAGCCCTGTATCAATCCCCAAACTAATCCCACCGCCCTGCTGACTCCCCATAGCCCTGTATCAATCCCCAATCTAATCCCACTGCCCCGCTCTCTCCCCATAGCCCTGTATCAATCCCAAACTAATCCCAGTGCCTCGCTTTCCCCCCATAGCTCTGTCTTGATCCCAAACTAACCCCACTGCCCTGCTCTCCCCCCATAGCCCTGCATCAATTCCAAACTAATCCCTCTGCCCCAGTCTCCGCCCATAGCCCTGCATCATTCCCAAACTAACCCCACTGCCACGTTCTCTCCCCATACCCCTGGGAGTGTTTGATGGGACAGTGTAGAGGGAGCATTACTATATATATCTAACCCGTGCAGCACCTGCCTTGGGAATGTTTGATGGAACAGTGTAGAGGGAGGTTTTTGTCTGTATCTAACCCGTGCGGTACCTGCCTTGGGAGTGTTTGATGGGACAGTGTAGAGGGAGCATTACTCTGTATCTAACCCATGCTGTACCTGCCTTGGGAGTGTTTGATGGGCTGGTTTAAAGAGAGCTTTTCTCTATCGATTCTGTAGCAAACCTTGATAGATTGCAAGTCCGGGGATTCAGCGCATACACAGCGCAGACGGAAACACGGAACTTGCGGGGCCTCTACCAAGGCCTAAGTCGTTGGTACGGGGACCATGATTTCAGGGCCATTATCTTTGTTTGATGTAATCCTTCACTCCTGTGCATAAGACAGTGAATCTCACGGCCTAAAATTCATTCAAATCTCAGTAAAAATACCCAGAACAGACTTTAATTGTCTTTTATTTGCTTCATTTTTCTACGGTGTACCCAGATATCTGCAGACCAACATTCATCCGCATGTGAATCCCTCCTCTGCATTAAATCAATTCACGGTAACACTTTCATTTAATCTACCGAGGTTCAGTATTAAAATATACCAGGAGATCCAGGCACGTTTTGATAAAGCAGATTAACAATGAGTTCAGTGGGGAAATTTAGCAAACAACAGGCCGATTTTAATATGATAAGGCAGGATCTGTCCAAAGTGGACTGGGAACAGCTACTTGACAACCCTCTGTCTCAGTCCCAAACTAATCCCACTGCCCTGCTCTCTCCTGTTAGCCCTTTATCAATCGCCAACCTAATCCCACTGCCTCGCTCTCTCCCCATAGCCCTGTATCAGTCCCCAACCTAATCCCACTGCCCCGCTCTCCCCCCATAGCCCTACATCAATCCTAAACTAATCCCACTGCCCCGCTCTCTCCCCATAGTCCTGCATCAATCCCAAACTAATCCCACTGCCCCGCTATCTCCCCATAGCCCTGTATCAATCCCCAAAACTAATCCCATTGCCCCGCTCTCTCCCCATAGCCGTTTATCAATCCCAAACTAATCCAACTGCCCCGCTCTCTCCCCATAGCCCTGTATCAATCCCAAACTATTCCCACTGCCCCGCTCTCTCCCTATAGCCCTGTATCAATCCCAAACTAATCCCACTGCCCCGCTCACTCCCCATAGCCCTGTATCAATCCGCAAACTAATCCCACTGCCCCGCTCACTCCCCAAAGCCCTGTATCAATCCCAAACTAATCCCAGTGCCCCGCTCACTCCCGATAGGCCTGTATCAATCCTAAACTACTCCCAAAGCCCCACTCCCTCCCCATAGCCCTGTATCAATCCCAAACTAATCACACTGCCCCGATCTCTCCCGATAGCCCTGTATCAATCCCAAACTATTCCCAATGCCTCGCTCGCTCCCGATAACCCTGTATCAATCCCAAACTAATCAGACTGCCCTGCTCTCACCGCATAGCCCTGTATCAATTCCAAACTAATCCCTCTGCCCCACTCTCTGCCCATAGCCCTGCATCATTCCCAAACTAACCCCACTGCCACGTTCTCTCCCCATAGCCCTGGGAGTGTTTGATGGGACAGTGTAGAGGGAGCATTACTATATATATCTAACCTGTGCAGCACCTGCCTTGGGAATGTTTGATGGGACAGTGTAGAGGGAGGTTTTTGTCTGTATCTAACCTGTGCGGTACCTGCCTTGGGAGTGTTTGATGGGACAGTGTAGAGGGAGCATTACTCTATATCTAACCCGTGCTGTACCTGCCTTGGAAGTGTTTGATGGGACAGCATAGAGGGAGCTTTACTCTGTATCTGACCCGTGCAGTCCCTGCCATGGGAGTGTTTGATGGGACAGTGTAGAGGGAGCTTCACTCTGTATCTAACCCGTGTTGTTCCTGCCCTGGGAGTTTTTGATGGGCTGGTTTAAAGAGAGCTTTTCTCTATCGATTCTGTAGCAAACCTTGATAGATTGCAAGTCCGGGGATTCAGCACATACACAGCGCAGACGGAAACACGGAACTTGCGGGGCCTCTACCAAGGCCTAAGTCGTTGGTACGGAGACCATGATTTCAGGGCCATTATCTTTGTTTGATGTAATCCTTCACTCCTGTGTATAAGACAGTGAGTCTCACGGCCTAAAATTCATTCAAATCTCAGTAAGAATACCCAGAACAGACTTTAATTGTCTTTTATTTGCTTCATTTTTCTAAGGTGTACCCAGATATCTGCAGACCAACATTCATCCGCATGTGAATCCCTCCTCTGCATTTAAATCAAATCACGGTAACACTTTTATTTAATCTACCGAGGTTCAGTATTGAAATATACCAGGAGATCGAGGCACGTTTTGATAAAGCAGATTAACAATGAGTTCAGTGGGGAAATTTAGCAAACAACAGGCCGATTTTAAGGCAGGATCTGTCCAAAGTGGACTAGGAACAGCTACTTGACAACCCTCTGTCTCAGCCCCAAACTAATCCCACTGCCCTGCTCTCTCCTGTTAGCCCTTTATCAATCGCCAACCGAATCCCACTGCCTCGCTCTCTCCCCATAGCCCTGTATCAGTCCCCAACCTAATCCCACTGCCCCGCTCTCTCCCCGTAGCCCTGTATCAATCCCAAATTAATCACACTGCCCCGCTCTCTCCCCATAGCCCTGTATCAGTCCCCAACCTAATCCCACTGCCCCGCTCTCTCCCCATAGCTCTGTATCAATCCCAAATTAATCCCACTGCCCCGCACTCTCCCCATAGCCCTGTATCAATTACAAACAAATCACACTGCCCCGCTCTCGCCCCATAGCCCTGTATCAAATCCCAAACTAATCCCACTGCCCCGCTCTCTCCCCATAGCCCTGTATGAATCCCAAACTAATCCCACTGCCCCGCTCTCTCCCCATAGCCCTGTATCAATCCCAAATTAATCCCACGACCCCACTCTCTCCCCATAGCCCTGTATCAATCTCAAACTAATCCCACTGCCCCGAACTCTCCCGATAGCCCTGTATCAATCCCAAACTAATCCCACTGCCCCGCTCTCTACATAGCCCTGTATCAATCTCCAAACTAATCAAACGTCCCCGCTCTCTCCCCATAGCCCTGTATCAATCCCCAAACTAATCCCACTGCCCCGCTCTCTCCCCATAGCCCTGTATCAATCCGCAAACTAATCCCGCTGCCCCGCTCATTCCCCATAGCCCTGTATCAATCCCAAACTAATCCCAGTGCCCCGCTCACTCCCGATAGCCCTGTATGAATCCAAAACTAATCCCAAAGCCCCACTCTCTCCCCATAGTCCTGTATCAATCCCAAACTAATCCCAATGCCCCGCTCTCTCCCCATAGCCCTGTTTCAATCCCCAAACTAATCCCACTGCCCCGCTCTCTCCCCATAGCCCTGTATCAATCCCAAACTAATCCCACTGCCCCGCTCTCTCCCCATAGCCCTTTATCAATCCCAAACTAATCCCACTGCCTTGCTCTCTCCCCATAGCCCTGTATCAATCCCCAAACTAATCCCACTGCCCTGCTCTCTCCCCATAGCCCTGTATCAATCCCAAACTAATCACACTGCCCCGATCTCTCCCGATAGCCCTGTATCAATCCCAAACTATTCCCAATGCCTCGCTCTCTCCCCATAGCCCTGTATCAATCCCCAAACTAATCCCACTGCCCCGCTCTCTCCCCATAGCCCTGTATCAATCCGCAAACTAATCCCGCTGCCCCGCTCACTCCCCATAGCCCTGTATCAATCCCAAACTAATCCCAGTGCCCCGCTCACTCCCGATAGCCCTGTATGAATCCAAAGCTAATCCCAAAGCCCCACTTTCTCCCCATAGTCCTGTATCAATCCCAAACTAATCCCAATGCCCCGCTCTCTCCCCAAAGCCCTGTTTCAATCCCCAAACTAATCCCACTGCCCCGCTCTCTCCCCATAGCCCTGTATCAATCCCAAACTAATCCCACTGCCCCGCTCTCTCCCCATACCCTGTATCAATCCCCAAACTAATCCCACGGCCCTGCTGACTCCCCATAGCCCTGTATCAATCCCCAATCTAATCCCACTGCCCCGCTCTCTCCCCATAGCCCTGTATCAATCCCAAACTAATCCCAGTGCCTCGCTTTCCCCCCATAGCTCTGTCTTGTTCCCAAACTAATCCCACTGCCCCACTCTCTCCCCATAGCCCTGAATCAATCCCAAACTAATCCCACTGCCCTGCTCTCCCCCCATAGCCCTGAATCAATTCCAAACTAATCCCACTGCCCTGCTCTCCCCCCATAGCCCTGAATCAATCCCAAACTAATCCCACTGCCCTGCTCTCCCCCCATAGCCCTGCATCAATTCCAAACTAATCCCTCTGCCCCACTCTCTGCCCATAGCCCTGCATCATTCCCAAACTAACCCCACTGCCACGTTCTCTCCCCATAGCCCTGGGAGTGTTTGATGGGACAGTGTAGAGGGAGCATTACTATATATGGTATATCTAACCCGTGCAGCACCTGCCTTGGGAATGTTTGATGGGACAGTGTAGAGGGAGGTTTTTGTCTGTATCTAACCTGTGCGGTACCTGCCTTGGGAGTGTTTGATGGGACAGTGTAGAGGGAGCATTACTCTATATCTAACCCGTGCTGTACCTGCCTTGGGAGTGTTTGATGGGACAGCATAGAGGGAGCTTTACTCTGTATCTGACCCGTGCAGTCCCTGCCATGGGAGTGTTTGATGGGACAGTGTAGAGGGAGCTTCACTCTGTATCTAACCCGTGTTGTTCCTGCCCTGGGAGTTTTTGATGGGCTGGTTTAAAGAGAGCTTTTCTCTATCGATTCTGTAGCAAACCTTGATAGATTGCAAGTCCGGGGATTCAGCACATACACAGCGCAGACGGAAACACGGAACTTGCGGGGCCTCTACCAAGGCCTAAGTCGTTGGTACGGAGACCATGATTTCAGGGCCATTATCTTTGTTTGATGTAATCCTTCACTCCTGTGTATAAGACAGTGAGTCTCACGGCCTAAAATTCATTCAAATCTCAGTAAGAATACCCAGAACAGACTTTAATTGTCTTTTATTTGCTTCATTTTTCTAAGGTGTACCCAGATATCTGCAGACCAACATTCATCCGCATGTGAATCCCTCCTCTGCATTTAAATCAAATCACGGTAACACTTTTATTTAATCTACCGAGGTTCAGTATTGAAATATACCAGGAGATCGAGGCACGTTTTGATAAAGCAGATTAACAATGAGTTCAGTGGGGAAATTTAGCAAACAACAGGCCGATTTTAAGGCAGGATCTGTCCAAAGTGGACTAGGAACAGCTACTTGACAACCCTCTGTCTCAGCCCCAAACTAATCCCACTGCCCTGCTCTCTCCTGTTAGCCCTTTATCAATCGCCAACCGAATCCCACTGCCTCGCTCTCTCCCCATAGCCCTGTATCAGTCCCCAACCTAATCCCACTGCCCCGCTCTCTCCCCGTAGCCCTGTATCAATCCCAAATTAATCACACTGCCCCGCTCTCTCCCCATAGCCCTGTATCAGTCCCCAACCTAATCCCACTGCCCCGCTCTCTCCCCATAGCTCTGTATCAATCCCAAATTAATCCCACTGCCCCGCACTCTCCCCATAGCCCTGTATCAATTACAAACAAATCACACTGCCCCGCTCTCTCCCCATAGCCCTGTATCAATCCCAAATTAATCCCACGACCCCACTCTCTCCCCATAGCCCTGTATCAATCTCAAACTAATCCCACTGCCCCGAACTCTCCCGATAGCCCTGTATCAATCCCAAACTAATCCCACTGCCCCGCTCTCTACATAGCCCTGTATCAATCTCCAAACTAATCAAACGTCCCCGCTCTCTCCCCATAGCCCTGTATCAATCCCCAAACTAATCCCACTGCCCCGCTCTCTCCCCATAGCCCTGTATCAATCCGCAAACTAATCCCGCTGCCCCGCTCATTCCCCATAGCCCTGTATCAATCCCAAACTAATCCCAGTGCCCCGCTCACTCCCGATAGCCCTGTATGAATCCAAAACTAATCCCAAAGCCCCACTCTCTCCCCATAGTCCTGTATCAATCCCAAACTAATCCCAATGCCCCGCTCTCTCCCCATAGCCCTGTTTCAATCCCCAAACTAATCCCACTGCCCCGCTCTCTCCCCATAGCCCTGTATCAATCCCAAACTAATCCCACTGCCCCGCTCTCTCCCCATAGCCCTTTATCAATCCCAAACTAATCCCACTGCCTTGCTCTCTCCCCATAGCCCTGTATCAATCCCCAAACTAATCCCACTGCCCTGCTCTCTCCCCATAGCCCTGTATCAATCCCAAACTAATCACACTGCCCCGATCTCTCCCGATAGCCCTGTATCAATCCCAAACTATTCCCAATGCCTCGCTCTCTCCCCATAGCCCTGTATCAATCCCCAAACTAATCCCACTGCCCCGCTCTCTCCCCATAGCCCTGTATCAATCCGCAAACTAATCCCGCTGCCCCGCTCACTCCCCATAGCCCTGTATCAATCCCAAACTAATCCCAGTGCCCCGCTCACTCCCGATAGCCCTGTATGAATCCAAAACTAATCCCAAAGCCCCACTTTCTCCCCATAGTCCTGTATCAATCCCAAACTAATCCCAATGCCCCGCTCTCTCCCCAAAGCCCTGTTTCAATCCCCAAACTAATCCCACTGCCCCGCTCTCTCCCCATAGCCCTGTATCAATCCCAAACTAATCCCACTGCCCCGCTCTCTCCCCATACCCTGTATCAATCCCCAAACTAATCCCACGGCCCTGCTGACTCCCCATAGCCCTGTATCAATCCCCAATCTAATCCCACTGCCCCGCTCTCTCCCCATAGCCCTGTATCAATCCCAAACTAATCCCAGTGCCTCGCTTTCCCCCCATAGCTCTGTCTTGTTCCCAAACTAATCCCACTGCCCCACTCTCTCCCCATAGCCCTGAATCAATCCCAAACTAATCCCACTGCCCTGCTCTCCCCCCATAGCCCTGAATCAATTCCAAACTAATCCCACTGCCCTGCTCTCCCCCCATAGCCCTGAATCAATCCCAAACTAATCCCACTGCCCTGCTCTCCCCCCATAGCCCTGCATCAATTCCAAACTAATCCCTCTGCCCCACTCTCTGCCCATAGCCCTGCATCATTCCCAAACTAACCCCACTGCCACGTTCTCTCCCCATAGCCCTGGGAGTGTTTGATGGGACAGTGTAGAGGGAGCATTACTATATATATCTAACCCGTGCAGCACCTGCCTTGGGAATGTTTGATGGGACAGTGTAGAGGGAGGTTTTTGTCTGTATCTAACCTGTGCGGTACCTGCCTTGGGAGTGTTTGATGGGACAGTGTAGAGGGAGCATTACTCTATATCTAACCCGTGCTGTACCTGCCTTGGGAGTGTTTGATGGGACAGCATAGAGGGAGCTTTACTCTGTATCTGACCCGTGCAGTCCCTGCCATGGGAGTGTTTGATGGGACAGTGTAGAGGGAGCTTCACTCTGTATCTAACCCGTGTTGTTCCTGCCCTGGGAGTTTTTGATGGGCTGGTTTAAAGAGAGCTTTTCTCTATCGATTCTGTAGCAAACCTTGATAGATTGCAAGTCCGGGGATTCAGCACATACACAGCGCAGACGGAAACACGGAACTTGCGGGGCCTCTACCAAGGCCTAAGTCGTTGGTACGGAGACCATGATTTCAGGGCCATTATCTTTGTTTGATGTAATCCTTCACTCCTGTGTATAAGACAGTGAGTCTCACGGCCTAAAATTCATTCAAATCTCAGTAAGAATACCCAGAACAGACTTTAATTGTCTTTTATTTGCTTCATTTTTCTAAGGTGTACCCAGATATCTGCAGACCAACATTCATCCGCATGTGAATCCCTCCTCTGCATTTAAATCAAATCACGGTAACACTTTTATTTAATCTACCGAGGTTCAGTATTGAAATATACCAGGAGATCGAGGCACGTTTTGATAAAGCAGATTAACAATGAGTTCAGTGGGGAAATTTAGCAAACAACAGGCCGATTTTAAGGCAGGATCTGTCCAAAGTGGACTAGGAACAGCTACTTGACAACCCTCTGTCTCAGCCCCAAACTAATCCCACTGCCCTGCTCTCTCCTGTTAGCCCTTTATCAATCGCCAACCGAATCCCACTGCCTCGCTCTCTCCCCATAGCCCTGTATCAGTCCCCAACCTAATCCCACTGCCCCGCTCTCTCCCCGTAGCCCTGTATCAATCCCAAATTAATCACACTGCCCCGCTCTCTCCCCATAGCCCTGTATCAGTCCCCAACCTAATCCCACTGCCCCGCTCTCTCCCCATAGCTCTGTATCAATCCCAAATTAATCCCACTGCCCCGCACTCTCCCCATAGCCCTGTATCAATTACAAACAAATCACACTGCCCCGCTCTCGCCCCATAGCCCTGTATCAAATCCCAAACTAATCCCACTGCCCCGCTCTCTCCCCATAGCCCTGTATCAATCCCAAACTAATCCCACTGCCCCGCTCTCTCCCCATAGCCCTGTATCAATCCCAAATTAATCCCACGACCCCGCTCTCTCCCCATAGCCCTGTATCAATCTCAAACTAATCCCACTGCCCCGATCTCTCCCGATAGCCCTGTATCAATCCCAAACTAATCCCACTGCCCCGCTCTCTACATAGCCCTGTATCAATCCCCAAACTAATCAAAGGTCCCCACTCTCTCCCCATAGCCCTGTATCAATCCCCAAACTAATCCCACTGCCCCGCTCTCTCCCCATAGCCCTGTATCAATCCGCAAACTAATCCCGCTGCCCCGCTCACTCCCCATAGCCCTGTATCAATCCCAAACTAATCCCAGTGCCCCGCTCACTCCCGATAGCCCTGTATGAATCCAAAACTAATCCCAAAGCCCCACTCTCTCCCCATAGTCCTGTATCAATCCCAAACTAATCCCAATGCCCCGCTCTCTCCCCATAGCCCTGTATCAATCCCCAAACTAATCCCACCGCCCTGCTGACTCCCCATAGCCCTGTATCAATCCCCAATCTAATCCCACTGCCCCGCTCTCTCCCCATAGCCCTGTATCAATCCCAAACTAATCCCAGTGCCTCGCTTTCCCCCCATAGCTCTGTCTTGATCCCAAACTAACCCCACTGCCCTGCTCTCCCCCCATAGCCCTGCATCAATTCCAAACTAATCCCTCTGCCCCAGTCTCCGCCCATAGCCCTGCATCATTCCCAAACTAACCCCACTGCCACGTTCTCTCCCCATACCCCTGGGAGTGTTTGATGGGACAGTGTAGAGGGAGCATTACTATATATATCTAACCCGTGCAGCACCTGCCTTGGGAATGTTTGATGGGACAGTGTAGAGGGAGGTTTTTGTCTGTATCTAACCCGTGCGGTACCTGCCTTGGGAGTGTTTGATGGGACAGTGTAGAGGGAGCATTACTCTGTATCTAACCCATGCTGTACCTGCCTTGGGAGTGTTTGATGGGCTGGTTTAAAGAGAGCTTTTCTCTATCGATTCTGTAGCAAACCTTGATAGATTGCAAGTCCGGGGATTCAGCGCATACACAGCGCAGACGGAAACACGGAACTTGCGGGGCCTCTACCAAGGCCTAAGTCGTTGGTACGGGGACCATGATTTCAGGGCCATTATCTTTGTTTGATGTAATCCTTCACTCCTGTGCATAAGACAGTGAATCTCACGGCCTAAAATTCATTCAAATCTCAGTAAAAATACCCAGAACAGACTTTAATTGTCTTTTATTTGCTTCATTTTTCTACGGTGTACCCAGATATCTGCAGACCAACATTCATCCGCATGTGAATCCCTCCTCTGCATTAAATCAATTCACGGTAACACTTTCATTTAATCTACCGAGGTTCAGTATTAAAATATACCAGGAGATCCAGGCACGTTTTGATAAAGCAGATTAACAATGAGTTCAGTGGGGAAATTTAGCAAACAACAGGCCGATTTTAATATGATAAGGCAGGATCTGTCCAAAGTGGACTGGGAACAGCTACTTGACAACCCTCTGTCTCAGTCCCAAACTAATCCCACTGCCCTGCTCTCTCCTGTTAGCCCTTTATCAATCGCCAACCTAATCCCACTGCCTCGCTCTCTCCCCATAGCCCTGTATCAGTCCCCAACCTAATCCCACTGCCCCGCTCTCCCCCCATAGCCCTACATCAATCCTAAACTAATCCCACTGCCCCGCTCTCTCCCCATAGTCCTGCATCAATCCCAAACTAATCCCACTGCCCCGCTATCTCCCCATAGCCCTGTATCAATCCCCAAAACTAATCCCATTGCCCCGCTCTCTCCCCATAGCCGTTTATCAATCCCAAACTAATCCAACTGCCCCGCTCTCTCCCCATAGCCCTGTATCAATCCCAAACTATTCCCACTGCCCCGCTCTCTCCCTATAGCCCTGTATCAATCCCAAACTAATCCCACTGCCCCGCTCACTCCCCATAGCCCTGTATCAATCCGCAAACTAATCCCACTGCCCCGCTCACTCCCCAAAGCCCTGTATCAATCCCAAACTAATCCCAGTGCCCCGCTCACTCCCGATAGGCCTGTATCAATCCTAAACTACTCCCAAAGCCCCACTCCCTCCCCATAGCCCTGTATCAATCCCAAACTAATCACACTGCCCCGATCTCTCCCGATAGCCCTGTATCAATCCCAAACTATTCCCAATGCCTCGCTCGCTCCCGATAACCCTGTATCAATCCCAAACTAATCAGACTGCCCTGCTCTCACCGCATAGCCCTGTATCAATCCCCAAATGAATCCCACTGCCCCGCTCTCTTCCGATTGCCCTGTATCAATTCCAAACTAATCACACTGCCCCGCTCTCTCCCCATAGCCCTGTATCAATCCCCAAACTAATCCCACTGCCCCGCTCTCTCCCCATAGCTCTGTATCAATCCCAAACTAATCCCACTGCCCTGCACTCTCCCCATAGCCCTGTATCAATCCCAAACAAATCACACTGCCCCGCTCTCACCCCATAGCCCTGTATCAAATCCCAAACTAATCCCACTGCCCCGCTCTCTCCGGATAGCCCTGTATCAATCCCAAACTATTCCCACTGCCCCGCTCACTCCCCATAGCCCTGTATCAATCCCCAAACTAATCCCACTGCCCCGCTCTCTCCCCATAGCCCTGTATCAATCCCCAAGCTAATCCCACTGTCCCGCTCTCTCCCCATAGTCCTGCATCAATCCCAAACTAATCAAACTGCCCCGCTGTCTCCCCATTGCCCTGTATCAATCCCCAAACTAATCCCACTGCCCCGCTCTCTCCCCATAGCCCTGTATCAATCCGCAAAATAATCCCACTGCCCCGCTCACTCCCCATAGCCCTGTATCAATCACAAACTAATCCCAGTGCCCCGCTCACTCCCGATAGCCCTGTATCAATCCAAAACTAATCCCAAGGCCCCGCTCTCTCCCCATAGCCCTGTTTCAATCCCCAAACTAATTCCACTGCCCTGCTCTCTCCCCATAGCCCTGTATCAATCCCAAACTAATCCCACTGCCCCGCTCTCTCCCCATAGCCCTGTATCAATCCCAAACTAATCCCACTGCCCCGCTCTCTCCCCATAGCCCTGTATCAATCCCCAAACTAATCCCACTGCCCTGCTCTCTCCCCATAGCCCTGTATTAATCCCCAAACTAATCCCACTGCCCCGCTCTCTCCCCATAGCTCTGTATCAATCCCAGACTAATCCCACTGCCCTGCACTCTCCCCATAGCCCTGTATCAATCCCAAACAAATCACACTGCCCCGCTCTCACCCCATAGCCCTGTATCAAATCCCAAACTAATCCCACTGCCCCGCTCTCTCCGGATAGCCCTGTATCAATCCCAAACTATTCCCACTGCCCCGCTCACTCCCCATAGCCCTGTATCAATCCCCAAACTAATCCCACTGCCCCGCTCCCTCCCCATAGCCCTGTATCAATCCCCAAGCTAATCCCACTGTCCCGCTCTCTCCCCATAGTCCTGTATCAATCCCAAACTAATCAAACTGCCCCGCTGTCTCCCCATTGCCCTGTATCAATCCCCAAACTAATCCTACTGCCCCGCTCTCTCCCCATAGCCCTGTATCAATCCCGAAACTAATCCCACTGCCCCGCTTTCTCCCCATAGCCCTGTATCAATCCCAAACAAATCCCACTGCCCCGCTCTCTCCCCATAGCCTTGTATCAATCACCAAACTAATCCCACTGCCCCGCTTTCTCCCCATAGCCCTGTATCAATCCCGAAACTAATCCCACTGCCCCGCTTTCTCCCCATAGCCCTGTGTCAAACATCAAACAAATCCCACTGCCCCGCTTTCTCCCCATAGCCCTGTATCAATCACAAACTATTTCCACTGCCCCGCTTTCTCCCCAAAGCCCTGTATCAATCCCAAACAAATCCCACTGCCCCGCTCTCTCCCCATAGCCCTGTATCAATCCCCAAACTAATCCCACTGCCCCGCTCTCTCCCCATAGCCCTGTATCAATCCCCAAACTAATCCCACTGCCCCGCTCTCTCCCCATAGTCCTGTACCAACCCCAAACTAATCCCACTGCCCCGCTCTCTCCCCATAGCCCTGTATCAATCCCAAACTAATCCCACTGCCTCGCTTTCCCCCCGTAGCTCTGTCTTGATCCCAAACTAATCCTACTGCCCTGCTCTCCCCCCATAGCCCTGAATCAATCCCAAACTAATCCCACTGCCCCACTCTCTCCCCATAGCCCTGCCTCAATCCCAAACTTTTCCCATTAGCCCTGCATCAATTCCAAACTAATCCCTCTGCCCCACTCTCTGCCCATAGCCCTGCATTATTCCCAAACTAACCCCACTGCTACGTTCTCTCCCCATAGCCCTGGGAGTGTTTGATGGGACAGTGCAGAGGGAGCATTACTATATATATCTAACACGTGCAGCACCTGCCTTGGGAATGTTTGATGGGACAGTGTAGAGGCAGCTTTTTGTCTGTATCTAACCTGTGCGGTGCCTGCCTTGGGAGTGTTTCATGGGACAGTGTAGAGGGAGCATTACTCTATATCTAACCCGTGCTGTACCTGCCTTGGGAGTGTTTGATGGGACAGCGTAGAGGGAGCTTTACTCTGTATCTAACCCGTGCAGTACCTGCGTTGGGAGTGTTTGATGGGACAGTGTAGAGGGAGCTTCACTCTGTATCTACCCCGTCTTGTTCCTGCCCTGGGAGTTTTTGATGGGCTGGTTTAAAGAGAGCTTTTCTCTATCGATTCTGTAGCAAACCTTGATAGATTGCAATTCCGGGGATTCAGCGCATGCACAGCGCAGACGGAAACACGGAACTTGCGGGGCCTCTACCAAAGCTTAAGTCGTTGGTACGGAGACCATGATTTCAGGGCCATTATCTTTGTTTGATGTAATCCTTCACTCCTGTGTATAAGACAGTGAGTCTCACGGCCTAAAATTCATTCAAATCTCAGTAAGAATACCCAGAACAGACTTTAATTGTCTTTTATTTGCTTCATTTTTCTAAGGTGTACCCAGATATCTGCAGACCAACATTCATCCGCATGTGAATCCCTCCTCTGCATTTAAATCAAATCACGGTAACACTTTTATTTAATCTACCGAGGTTCAGTATTGAAATATACCAGGAGATCCAGGCACGTTTTGATAAAGCAGATTAACAATGAGTTCAGTGGGGAAATTTAGCAAACAACAGGCCGATTTTAAGGCAGGATCTGTCCAAAGTGGACTAGGCACAGCTACTTGACAACCCTCTGTCTCAGCCCCAACCTAATCCCACTGCCCTGCTCTCTCCTGTTAGCCCTTTATCAATCGCCAAACTAATCCCACTGCCCCGCTCTCTCCCCATAGCCCTGTATCAGTCCCCAACCTAATCCCACTGCCCCGCTCTCTCCCCATAGCCCTGTATCAGTCCCCAACCTAATCCCACTGCCCCGCTCTCTCCCCATAGCTCTGTATCAATCCCAAATTAATCCCACTGCCCCGCACTCTCCCCATAGCCCTGTATCAATTACAAACAAATCACACTGCCCCGCTCTCACCCCATAGCCCTGTATCAAATCCCAAACTAATCCCACTGCCCCGCTCTCTCCCCATAGCCCTGTATCAATCCCAAACTAATCCCACTGCCCCGCTCTCTCCCCATAGCCCTGTATCAATCCCAAATTAATCCCACGACCCCGCTCTCTCCCCATAGCCCTGTATCAATCTCAAACTAATCCCACTGCCCCGATCTCTCCCGATAGCCCTGTATCAATCCCAAACTAATCCCACTGCCCCGCTCTCTACATAGCCCTGTATCAATCCCCAAACTAATCAAACTTCCCCGCTCTCTCCCCATAGCCCTGTATCAATCCCCAAACTAATCCCACTGCCCCGCTCTCTCCCCATAGCCCTGTATCAATCCGCAAACTAATCCCACTGCCCCGCTCACTCCCCATAGCCCTGTATCAATCCCAAACTAATGCCAGTGCCCCGCTCACTCCCGATAGCCCTGTATCAATCCAAAACTAATCCCAAAGCCCCACTCTCTCCCCATAGTCCTGTATCAATCCCAAACTAATCCCAGTGCCCCGCTCACTCCCGATAGCCCTGTATCAATCCAAAACTAATCCCAAAGCCCCACTCTCTCCCCATAGTCCTGTATCAATCCCAAACTAATCCCAATGCCCCGCTCTCTCCCCATAGCCCTGTTTCAACCCCCAAACTAATCCCACTGCCCCGCTCTCTCCCCATAGCCCTGTATCAATCCCAAACTAATCCCACTGCTCTGCTCTCCCCCCATAGCCCTGAATCAATCCCAAACTAATCCCACTGCCCCGCTCTCTCCCCATAGCCCTGTATCAATCCCCAAACTAATCCCACTGCCCTGCTCTCTCCCCATAGCCCTGTATCAATCCCCAAACTAATCCCACTGCCCCGCTCTCTCCCCGTACCCTGTATCAATCCCCAAACTAATCCCACTGCCCTGCTGACTCCCCATAGCCCTGTATCAATCCCCAATCTAATCCCACTGCCCCGCTCTCTCCCCAAAGCCCTGTATCAATCCCAAAGTAATCCCACTGCCTCGCTTTCCCCCCATAGCTCTGTCTTGATCCCAAACTAATCCCACTGCTCTGCTCTCCCCCCATAGCCCTGAATCAATCCCAAACTAATCCCACTGCCCCACTCTCTCCCCATAGCCCTGCATCAATCCCAAACTAACCCCACTGCCACGTTCTCTCCCCATAGTCCTGGGAGTGTTTGATGGGACAGTGTAGAGGGGGCATTACTCGATATATCTAACCCGTGCAGCACCTGCCTTGGGAATGTTTGATGGGACAGTGTAGAGGGAGCATTACTATATATATCTAACCCGTGCAGCACCTGCCTTGGGAATGTTTGATGGGACAGTGTAGAGGGAGCTTTTTGTCTGTATCTAACCCGTGCAGTACCTGCCTTGGGAGTGTTTGATGGGACAGCGTAGAGGGAGCTTTACGCTGTATCTAACCCGTGCAGTACCTGCCTTGGGAGTGTTTGATGGGACAGTGTAGAGGGAGCTCCACTCTGTATCTAACCTGTGTTGTTCCTGCCCTGGGAGTTTTTGATGGGCTGGTTTAAAGACAGCTTTACTCTATCGATTCTGCAGCAAACCTGGATAGATTGCAAGTCCGGGGATTCAGCGCATACACAGCGCAGACGGAAACACGGAACTTGCGGGGCCTCTACCAAGGCCTAAGTCATTGGTACGGAGACCATGATTTCAGGGCCATTATCTTTGTTTGATGTAATCCTTCTCTCCTGTGTATAAGACAGTGAGTCTCACGGCCTAAAATTCATTCAAATCTCAGTAGGAATACCCAGAACAGACTTTAATTGTCTTTTATTTGCTTCATTTTTCTAAGGTGTACCCAGATATCTGCAGACCAACATTCATCCGCATGTGAATCCCTCCTCTGCATTAAATCAATTCACGGTAACACTTTCATTTAATCTACCGAGGTTCAGTATTAAAATATACCAGGAGATCCAGGCACGTTTTGATAAAGCAGATTAACAATGAGTTCAGTGGGGAAATTTAGCAAACAACAGGCCGATTTTAATATGATAAGGCAGGATCTGTCCAAAGTGGACTGGGAACAGCTACTTGACAACCCTCTGTCTCAGTCCCAAACTAATCCCACTGCCCTGCTCTCTCCTGTTAGCCCTTTATCAATCGCCAACCTAATCCCACTGCCTCGCTCTCTCCCCATAGCCCTGTATCAGTCCCCAACCTAATCCCACTGCCCCGCTCTCCCCCCATAGCCCTACATCAATCCTAAACTAATCCCACTGCCCCGCTCTCTCCCCATAGTCCTGCATCAATCCCAAACTAATCCCACTGCCCCGCTATCTCCCCATAGCCCTGTATCAATCCCCAAAACTAATCCCATTGCCCCGCTCTCTCCCCATAGCCGTTTATCAATCCCAAACTAATCCAACTGCCCCGCTCTCTCCCCATAGCCCTGTATCAATCCCAAACTATTCCCACTGCCCCGCTCTCTCCCTATAGCCCTGTATCAATCCCAAACTAATCCCACTGCCCCGCTCACTCCCCATAGCCCTGTATCAATCCGCAAACTAATCCCACTGCCCCGCTCACTCCCCAAAGCCCTGTATCAATCCCAAACTAATCCCAGTGCCCCGCTCACTCCCGATAGGCCTGTATCAATCCTAAACTACTCCCAAAGCCCCACTCCCTCCCCATAGCCCTGTATCAATCCCAAACTAATCACACTGCCCCGATCTCTCCCGATAGCCCTGTATCAATCCCAAACTATTCCCAATGCCTCGCTCGCTCCCGATAACCCTGTATCAATCCCAAACTAATCAGACTGCCCTGCTCTCACCGCATAGCCCTGTATCAATCCCCAAATGAATCCCACTGCCCCGCTCTCTTCCGATTGCCCTGTATCAATTCCAAACTAATCACACTGCCCCGCTCTCTCCCCATAGCCCTGTATCAATCCCCAAACTAATCCCACTGCCCCGCTCTCTCCCCATAGCTCTGTATCAATCCCAAACTAATCCCACTGCCCTGCACTCTCCCCATAGCCCTGTATCAATCCCAAACAAATCACACTGCCCCGCTCTCACCCCATAGCCCTGTATCAAATCCCAAACTAATCCCACTGCCCCGCTCTCTCCGGATAGCCCTGTATCAATCCCAAACTATTCCCACTGCCCCGCTCACTCCCCATAGCCCTGTATCAATCCCCAAACTAATCCCACTGCCCCGCTCTCTCCCCATAGCCCTGTATCAATCCCCAAGCTAATCCCACTGTCCCGCTCTCTCCCCATAGTCCTGCATCAATCCCAAACTAATCAAACTGCCCCGCTGTCTCCCCATTGCCCTGTATCAATCCCCAAACTAATCCCACTGCCCCGCTCTCTCCCCATAGCCCTGTATCAATCCGCAAAATAATCCCACTGCCCCGCTCACTCCCCATAGCCCTGTATCAATCACAAACTAATCCCAGTGCCCCGCTCACTCCCGATAGCCCTGTATCAATCCAAAACTAATCCCAAGGCCCCGCTCTCTCCCCATAGCCCTGTTTCAATCCCCAAACTAATTCCACTGCCCTGCTCTCTCCCCATAGCCCTGTATCAATCCCAAACTAATCCCACTGCCCCGCTCTCTCCCCATAGCCCTGTATCAATCCCAAACTAATCCCACTGCCCCGCTCTCTCCCCATAGCCCTGTATCAATCCCCAAACTAATCCCACTGCCCTGCTCTCTCCCCATAGCCCTGTATTAATCCCCAAACTAATCCCACTGCCCCGCTCTCTCCCCATAGCTCTGTATCAATCCCAGACTAATCCCACTGCCCTGCACTCTCCCCATAGCCCTGTATCAATCCCAAACAAATCACACTGCCCCGCTCTCACCCCATAGCCCTGTATCAAATCCCAAACTAATCCCACTGCCCCGCTCTCTCCGGATAGCCCTGTATCAATCCCAAACTATTCCCACTGCCCCGCTCACTCCCCATAGCCCTGTATCAATCCCCAAACTAATCCCACTGCCCCGCTCCCTCCCCATAGCCCTGTATCAATCCCCAAGCTAATCCCACTGTCCCGCTCTCTCCCCATAGTCCTGTATCAATCCCAAACTAATCAAACTGCCCCGCTGTCTCCCCATTGCCCTGTATCAATCCCCAAACTAATCCTACTGCCCCGCTCTCTCCCCATAGCCCTGTATCAATCCCGAAACTAATCCCACTGCCCCGCTTTCTCCCCATAGCCCTGTATCAATCCCAAACAAATCCCACTGCCCCGCTCTCTCCCCATAGCCTTGTATCAATCACCAAACTAATCCCACTGCCCCGCTTTCTCCCCATAGCCCTGTATCAATCCCGAAACTAATCCCACTGCCCCGCTTTCTCCCCATAGCCCTGTGTCAAACATCAAACAAATCCCACTGCCCCGCTTTCTCCCCATAGCCCTGTATCAATCACAAACTATTTCCACTGCCCCGCTTTCTCCCCAAAGCCCTGTATCAATCCCAAACAAATCCCACTGCCCCGCTCTCTCCCCATAGCCCTGTATCAATCCCCAAACTAATCCCACTGCCCCGCTCTCTCCCCATAGCCCTGTATCAATCCCCAAACTAATCCCACTGCCCCGCTCTCTCCCCATAGTCCTGTACCAACCCCAAACTAATCCCACTGCCCCGCTCTCTCCCCATAGCCCTGTATCAATCCCAAACTAATCCCACTGCCTCGCTTTCCCCCCGTAGCTCTGTCTTGATCCCAAACTAATCCTACTGCCCTGCTCTCCCCCCATAGCCCTGAATCAATCCCAAACTAATCCCACTGCCCCACTCTCTCCCCATAGCCCTGCCTCAATCCCAAACTTTTCCCATTAGCCCTGCATCAATTCCAAACTAATCCCTCTGCCCCACTCTCTGCCCATAGCCCTGCATTATTCCCAAACTAACCCCACTGCTACGTTCTCTCCCCATAGCCCTGGGAGTGTTTGATGGGACAGTGCAGAGGGAGCATTACTATATATATCTAACACGTGCAGCACCTGCCTTGGGAATGTTTGATGGGACAGTGTAGAGGCAGCTTTTTGTCTGTATCTAACCTGTGCGGTGCCTGCCTTGGGAGTGTTTCATGGGACAGTGTAGAGGGAGCATTACTCTATATCTAACCCGTGCTGTACCTGCCTTGGGAGTGTTTGATGGGACAGCGTAGAGGGAGCTTTACTCTGTATCTAACCCGTGCAGTACCTGCGTTGGGAGTGTTTGATGGGACAGTGTAGAGGGAGCTTCACTCTGTATCTACCCCGTCTTGTTCCTGCCCTGGGAGTTTTTGATGGGCTGGTTTAAAGAGAGCTTTTCTCTATCGATTCTGTAGCAAACCTTGATAGATTGCAATTCCGGGGATTCAGCGCATGCACAGCGCAGACGGAAACACGGAACTTGCGGGGCCTCTACCAAAGCTTAAGTCGTTGGTACGGAGACCATGATTTCAGGGCCATTATCTTTGTTTGATGTAATCCTTCACTCCTGTGTATAAGACAGTGAGTCTCACGGCCTAAAATTCATTCAAATCTCAGTAAGAATACCCAGAACAGACTTTAATTGTCTTTTATTTGCTTCATTTTTCTAAGGTGTACCCAGATATCTGCAGACCAACATTCATCCGCATGTGAATCCCTCCTCTGCATTTAAATCAAATCACGGTAACACTTTTATTTAATCTACCGAGGTTCAGTATTGAAATATACCAGGAGATCCAGGCACGTTTTGATAAAGCAGATTAACAATGAGTTCAGTGGGGAAATTTAGCGAACAACAGGCCGATTTTAAGGCAGGATCTGTCCAAAGTGGACTAGGCACAGCTACTTGACAACCCTCTGTCTCAGCCCCAACCTAATCCCACTGCCCTGCTCTCTCCTGTTAGCCCTTTATCAATCGCCAAACTAATCCCACTGCCCCGCTCTCTCCCCATAGCCCTGTATCAGTCCCCAACCTAATCCCACTGCCCCGCTCTCTCCCCATAGCCCTGTATCAGTCCCCAACCTAATCCCACTGCCCCGCTCTCTCCCCATAGCTCTGTATCAATCCCAAATTAATCCCACTGCCCCGCACTCTCCCCATAGCCCTGTATCAATTACAAACAAATCACACTGCCCCGCTCTCACCCCATAGCCCTGTATCAAATCCCAAACTAATCCCACTGCCCCGCTCTCTCCCCATAGCCCTGTATCAATCCCAAACTAATCCCACTGCCCCGCTCTCTCCCCATAGCCCTGTATCAATCCCAAATTAATCCCACGACCCCGCTCTCTCCCCATAGCCCTGTATCAATCTCAAACTAATCCCACTGCCCCGATCTCTCCCGATAGCCCTGTATCAATCCCAAACTAATCCCACTGCCCCGCTCTCTACATAGCCCTGTATCAATCCCCAAACTAATCAAACTTCCCCGCTCTCTCCCCATAGCCCTGTATCAATCCCCAAACTAATCCCACTGCCCCGCTCTCTCCCCATAGCCCTGTATCAATCCGCAAACTAATCCCACTGCCCCGCTCACTCCCCATAGCCCTGTATCAATCCCAAACTAATGCCAGTGCCCCGCTCACTCCCGATAGCCCTGTATCAATCCAAAACTAATCCCAAAGCCCCACTCTCTCCCCATAGTCCTGTATCAATCCCAAACTAATCCCAGTGCCCCGCTCACTCCCGATAGCCCTGTATCAATCCAAAACTAATCCCAAAGCCCCACTCTCTCCCCATAGTCCTGTATCAATCCCAAACTAATCCCAATGCCCCGCTCTCTCCCCATAGCCCTGTTTCAACCCCCAAACTAATCCCACTGCCCCGCTCTCTCCCCATAGCCCTGTATCAATCCCAAACTAATCCCACTGCTCTGCTCTCCCCCCATAGCCCTGAATCAATCCCAAACTAATCCCACTGCCCCGCTCTCTCCCCATAGCCCTGTATCAATCCCCAAACTAATCCCACTGCCCTGCTCTCTCCCCATAGCCCTGTATCAATCCCCAAACTAATCCCACTGCCCCGCTCTCTCCCCGTACCCTGTATCAATCCCCAAACTAATCCCACTGCCCTGCTGACTCCCCATAGCCCTGTATCAATCCCCAATCTAATCCCACTGCCCCGCTCTCTCCCCAAAGCCCTGTATCAATCCCAAAGTAATCCCACTGCCTCGCTTTCCCCCCATAGCTCTGTCTTGATCCCAAACTAATCCCACTGCTCTGCTCTCCCCCCATAGCCCTGAATCAATCCCAAACTAATCCCACTGCCCCACTCTCTCCCCATAGCCCTGCATCAATCCCAAACTAACCCCACTGCCACGTTCTCTCCCCATAGTCCTGGGAGTGTTTGATGGGACAGTGTAGAGGGGGCATTACTCGATATATCTAACCCGTGCAGCACCTGCCTTGGGAATGTTTGATGGGACAGTGTAGAGGGAGCATTACTATATATATCTAACCCGTGCAGCACCTGCCTTGGGAATGTTTGATGGGACAGTGTAGAGGGAGCTTTTTGTCTGTATCTAACCCGTGCAGTACCTGCCTTGGGAGTGTTTGATGGGACAGCGTAGAGGGAGCTTTACGCTGTATCTAACCCGTGCAGTACCTGCCTTGGGAGTGTTTGATGGGACAGTGTAGAGGGAGCTCCACTCTGTATCTAACCTGTGTTGTTCCTGCCCTGGGAGTTTTTGATGGGCTGGTTTAAAGACAGCTTTACTCTATCGATTCTGCAGCAAACCTGGATAGATTGCAAGTCCGGGGATTCAGCGCATACACAGCGCAGACGGAAACACGGAACTTGCGGGGCCTCTACCAAGGCCTAAGTCATTGGTACGGAGACCATGATTTCAGGGCCATTATCTTTGTTTGATGTAATCCTTCTCTCCTGTGTATAAGACAGTGAGTCTCACGGCCTAAAATTCATTCAAATCTCAGTAGGAATACCCAGAACAGACTTTAATTGTCTTTTATTTGCTTCATTTTTCTAAGGTGTACCCAGATATCTGCAGACCAACATTCATCCGCATGTGAATCCCTCCTCTGCATTTAAATCAAATCACGGTAACACTTTTATTTAATCTACCGAGGTTCAGTATTGAAATATACCAGGAGATCGAGGCACGTTTTGATAAAGCAGATTAACCGTGAGTTCAGTGGGGAAATTTAGCAAACAACAGGCCGATTTTAATATGATAAGGCAGGATCTGTCCAAAGTGGACGAGGAACAGCTACTTGACAACCCTCTGTCTCAGTCCCAAACTAATCCCACTGCCCTGCTCTCTCCTGTTAGCCCTTTATCAATCGCCAACCTAATCCCACTGCCCCGCTCTCTCCCCATAGCCCTGTATCAGTCCCCAACCTAATCCCACTGCCGCGCTCTCCCCATAGCCCTGTATCAATCACAAACTATTTCCACTGCCCTGCACTCTCCCCATAGCCCTGTATCAATCCCCAACGTAAGCCCACTGCCCGCTTTCTCCCCATAGCCCTGTGTTATATCCAAACAAATCCCACTGCCCCGCTTTCTCCCCATAGCCCTGTATCAATCCCCAAATTAATCCCACTGCCCCGCTTTCTCCCCATAGCTCTGTATCAATCCCAAACAAATCCCACAGCCCCGCTCTCTCCCCATAGCCCTGTATCAATCCCTAACATAAGTCCACTGCCCTGCTTTCTCCCCATAGCCCTGTGTTATATCCAAACAAATCCCACTGCCCCGCTCTCTCCCCATCGCCCTGTATCAATCCCAAACTATTCCCAATGCCTCACTCGCTCCCGATAACCCTGTATCAATCCCAAACTAATCAGACTGCCCTGCTCTCACCCCATAGCCCTGTATCAATCCCCAAACTAATCCCACTGCCCTGCTTTCTCCCCATAGCCCTGTATCAATCACAAACTATTTCCACTGCCCTGCTCTCTCCCCATAGCCCTGTATCAATCCCCAACGTAAGCCCACTGCCCGCTTTCTCCCCATAGCCCTGTGTTATATCCAAACAAATCCCACTGCCCCGCTTTCTCCCCATAGACCTGTATCAATCCCCAAATTAATCCCACTGCCCCGCTTTCTCCCCATAGCCCTGTATCAATCCCAAACAAATCCCACTGCCCCGCTCTCTCCCCATAGCCCTGTATCAATCCCCAACGTAAGTCCACTGCCCTGCTTTCTCCCCATAGCCCTGTGTTATATCCAAACAAATCCCACTGCCCCGCTCTCTCCCCATAGCCCTGTATCAGTCCCCAACGTAAGCCCACTGCCCCGCTTTCTCCCCATAGCCCTGTGTTATATCCAAACTAATCCCACTGCACCCTCTCTCCCCATAGCCCTGTATCAATCCCAAACTAATCCCACTGCCCCGCTCTCTCCCCATAGCCCTGTATCAATCCCCAACGTAAGTCCACTGCCCTGCTTTCACCCCATAGCCCTGTGTTATATCCAAACTAATCCCACTGCACCCTCTCTCCCCATAGCCCTGTATCAATCCCAAACTAATCCCACTGCCCAGCTCTCTCCTCTAGCCCTGTATCAATCACAAACTAATCCTACTGCCACGCTCACTCCCCATTGCCCCGGATCAATCCCATGCTTATCCCGCTCCTGATCGCTATCCAGTGATCTCTGTGTTAGAGAGATGGGAAATCAGCCAGGATTCCTGCTCCTGATCACTGTCCAGTGACCCATGGGTTAGAGAGAGATGGGAAATCAGCCAGGGTTCCTGCTCCTGATTACTGTCCAGTGACTCCTGGGTTAGATAGAGGGGAAATCAGCCAGGGTTCCTGCTCCTGATCACTGCCCAGTCACCCCTGGGTTGGAAAGAGGGGAAATCAGCCAGGGTTCCTGCTCCTGATCACTGCCCAGTGACCCCTGGTTTAGAGAGAGGGGGAAATCAGCCGGGGTTCCTGCTCCTGATCACTGCCCAGTGACTCCTGGGTTAGAGAGAGGAGGAAATCAGCCAGGGTTCCTGCTCCTGATCACTGACCAGTGACCACTGGGTTAGAGAGCGGGGAATTCAGCCAGGGTTCCTGCTCCTGATCATTGTCCAGTGACCCCTGGGTTAGAGAGAGGGGAAATCAGCCAGGGTTCCTGCTCCTGATCACTGTCCAGTGACCCCTGAGTTAGAGAGAGGGGAAATCAGCCAGGGTTCCTGCTCCTGATCATTGTCCAGTGACCCCTGGGTTAGAGAGAGCGGAAATCAGCCAGGGTTCTTGCTCCTGATCACTGTCCAGTGACCCCTGGGTTAGAGAGAGGGAAATCAGCCAGGGATCCTGCTCCTGATCACTGCCCAGTGACCCCTGGGTTAGAGAGAGAGGGAAATCAGCCAGGGTTCCTGCTCCTGATCACTGTCCAGTGACCCCTGGGTTCGAGAGAGAGGTGAAATCAGCCAGGGTTCCTGCTCCTGATCACTGCCCAGTGACCCCTGGGTTAGAGAGAGGGGAAATCAGCCAGGGTTCGTGCTCCTGATCACTGTCCAATGACCCTTGGGTTAGAGAGAGATGAAAGCAGCCAGGGTTCCTGCTCCTGATTACAGTCCAGTGAACCCTGGGTTAGAGAGAGAGGGGAAATCAGCCAGGGCTCCTCCTCCTGATCACAGTCCAGTGACCCCTCGGTTAGAGAGAGGGGAAATCAGCCAGGGTTCCTGCTCCTGATCACTGCCCAGTGACCTCTGGGTTAGAGAGAGAGGGGAAATCAGCCAGGATTCATGCTCCTGATCACTGTCCAGTGACCCCTGGGTTAGAGAGAGGGGAAATCAGCCTGGGTTCCTGCTCCTGATCACTGCCCAGTGACCCCTGGTTTAGAGAGAGAGGGGAAATCAGCCAGGGTTCCTGCTCCTGATCACAGTCCAGTGACCCCTGGGTTAGAGAGACAGGTGAAATCAGCCAGGGTTCCTGCTCCTTATCACAGTCCAGTGACACCTGGGTTAGAGAGAGAGGGGAAATCAGCCAGGGTTCATGCTCCTGATCACTATCCAGTGACCCCTGGGTTAGAGAGAGGGGAAATCAGCCAGGGTTCCTGCTCCTGATCATTGTCCAGTGACCCCTGGGTTAGAGAGAGAGGGAAATCAGCCAGGGTTCCAGCTCCTGATCACTATCCAGTGACCTAGAGAGAGGGGGAACCATCCAGGGTTCATGCTCCTGATCATTGTCCAGTGACCCGTGGGTTAGAGAGAGGGGAAATGAGCCAGGGTTCGTGCTCCTGATCTCTGTCCAGTGATCCCTGGGTTAGAGAGAGAGGGAAATCAGCCAGGGTTCCTGCTCCTGATCACTGTCCAGTGACCCCTGGGTTCGAGAGAGAGGTGAAATCAGCCAGGGTTCCTGCTCCTGATCACTGCCCAGTGACCCCTGGGTTAGAGAGAGAGGGAAATCAGCCAGGGTTCCTGCTCCTGATCACTGTCCAGTGACCCCTGGGTTAGAGAGAGAGGTGAAATCAGCCAGGGTTCCTGCTCCTGATCACTGCCCAGTGACCCCTGGGTTAGAGAGAGGGGAAATCAGCCAGGGTTCCTGCTCCTGATCACTGTCCAGTGACCCCTGGGTTAGAGAGAGAGGGAAATCAGCCAGGGTTCCTCCTCCTGATCACAGTCCAGTGACTCCTGGGTTAGAGAGAGGGGAAATCAGCCAGGGTTCCTGCTCCTGATCACAGTCCAGTGACACCTGGGTTAGAGAGAGAGGGGAAATCAGCCAGGGTTCGTGCTCCTGATCATTGTCCAGTGAACCCTGGGTTGAGAGAGTGGAAATCAGCCTGGGTTCCTGCTCCTGATCACAGTCCAGTGACCCCTGGGTTAGAGAGAGAGGGGAAATCAGCCAGGGTTCATGCTCCTGATCACTGTCCAGTGACTCCTGGGTTAGAGAGGGGAAATCAGCCAGGGTTCCTGCTCCTGATCACTATCCAGAGATCCCTGGGTTAGAGAGAGGGGAAATCAGCCTGGGTTCCTGCTCCTGATTACTGCCCATTGACCCCTGGGTTAGAGAGAGAGGGAAATCAGCCAGGGTTCCTGCTCCTGATCACTGCACAGTGAACCCTGGGTTAGAGAGAGAGGGAAATCAGCCAGGGTTCATGCTCCTGATCACAGTCCAGTGACCCCTGGGTTAGAGAGAGGGGAAATCAGCCAGAGTTCATGCTCCTGATCACTATCCACTGACCGCTGGGTTAGAGAGAGGGGAAATCAGCCAGGATTCCTGCTCCTGATCACTGCCCAGTGACCCCCGGGTTAGAGAGAGAGGGAAATCAGCCAGGGTTCCTGCTCCTGATCACTGCCCAGTGAACCCTGGGTTAGAGAGAGTGGAAATCAGCCAGGGTTCCTGCTCCTGATCACTGGCCAGTGACCCCTGGGTTAGAGAGAGAGGGGAATTCAGCCAGGGTTCCTGCTCCTGATCACTGTCCAGTGACCCCTGGGTTAGAGAGGGGAAATCAGCCAGGGTTTCTGCTCCTGATCACTGCCCAGTGACCACTGGGTTAGAGAGAGGGGAAATCAGCCAGGGTTCCTGCTCCTGATCACTGCCCAGTGACCCCTGGGTTAGAGAGAGGGGAAATCAACCAGGGTTCCTGCTCCTGATCACAGTCCAGTGACCCCTGGTTTAGAGAGAGAGGGCAATCAGCCTGGGTTCCTGCTGCTGATCACTGCCCAGTGACCCCTGAGTTAGAGAGAGAGGGAAATCAGCCAGGGTTCCTGCTCCTGATCACAGTCCAGTGACCCCTGGGATAGAGAGAGAGGGAAATCAGCCAGGGTTCCTGCTCCTGATCACAGTCCAGTGACACCTGGGTGAGAGAGAGAGGGAAATCAGCCAGGGTTCCAGCTCCTGATTACAGTCCAGTGAACCCTGGGTTAGAGAGAGGGGAAATCAGCCAGGGTTCCTGCTCCTG
Organism: Somniosus microcephalus; assembly: GCF_052327205.1. Taxonomy (NCBI): domain Eukaryota; kingdom Metazoa; phylum Chordata; class Chondrichthyes; order Squaliformes; family Somniosidae; genus Somniosus; species Somniosus microcephalus. Next base: position 112,619 of record NW_028225772.1, read on the forward strand.
ATTACAGTCCAGTGACCCCTGGGTTAGAGAGAGGGGGAACCAGCCAGGGTTCCTGCTCCTGATCACTGTCCAGTGACTCCTGGGTTAGAGAGAGGGGAAATCAGCCAGGGTTCCTGCTCCTGATCATTGTCCAGTGACACCTGGGTTAGAGAGACAGGTGAAATCAGCCAGGGTTCATGCTCCTGATCACTATCCAGTGACCCCTGGTTAGAGAGAGAGGGAAATCAGCGAGAGTTCCTGCTCCTGATCATTGTCCAGTAACCCCTGGGTTAGAGAGAGGGGAAACCAGCCCGGGTTCCAGCTGCTGATCACTATCCAGTGACCCCTGAGTTAGAGAGAGGGGGAACCAGCCAGGGTTCCTGCTCCTGATCACTGTCCAGTGACCCCTGGGTTAGAGAGAGAGGGGAAATCAGCCAGGGTTCCTGCTCCTGATCACTGTCCAGTGACCCCTGGGTCAGAGAGAGAGGGGAAATCAGCCAGGGTTCCTGCTCCTGATCACAGTCCAGTGACCCCTGGGTTAGAGAGAGGGGAAATCAGCCAGGGTTCGTGCTCCTGATCACTGTCCAACGACCCTTGGGTTAGAGAGAGAGGTGAAAGCAGCCAGGGTTCCTGCTCCTGATTACAGTCCAGTGAACCCTGGGTTAGAGAGAGAGGGGAAATCAGCCACGGTTCCTGCTCCTGATCACAGTCCAGTGACCCCTCGGTTAGAGAGAGGGGAAATCAGCCAGGGTGCCTGCTCCTGATCACTGCCCAGTGACCTCTGGGTTAGAGAGAGAGAGGGGAAATCAGCCAGGGTTCCTGCTCCTGATCACTATCCAGTGACGCCTGGTTAGAGAGAAGGGAAGTCAGCCTGGGTTCCTGCTCCTGATCACTGCCCAGTGACCCCTGGGTTAGAGAGAGAGGGAAATCAGCCCGGGTTCCTGCTCCTGATCACTGCCCAGTGACCCCTGGGTTAGAGAGAGAGGGAAATCAGCCAGGATTCATGCTCCTGATCACTGCCCAGTGACCCCTGGGTTAGAGAGAGGGGAAATCAGCCAGGGTTCCTGCTCCTGATCACAGCCCAGTGAACCCTGGGTTAGAGAGACAGGTGAAATCAGCCGGGGTTCCTGCTCCTGATCACAGCCCAGTGACCCCTGGGTTAGAGAGAGAGGTGAAATCAGCCAGGGTTCCTGCTCCTGATCACAGTCCAGTGACCCCTGGGTTAGAGAGAGAGGGGAAATCAGCTAGGGTTCCTGCTCCTGATCACTATCCAGTGACCCCTGAGTTAGAGAGAGGAGGAAATCAGCCAGGGTTCCTGCTCCTGATCACTGCCCAGTGACCCCTGGGTTAGAGTGAGAGGGATATCAGCCAGGGTTCATGCTCCTGATCACTGCCCAGTGACCCCTGGGTTAGAGTGAGAGGGAATTCAGCCAGGATTCGTGCTCCTGATCACAGTCCAGTGACACCTGGGTGAGAGAGAGAGGGAAATCAGCCAGGGTTCGTGCTCCTGATCACTGCCCAGTGACCCCTGGGTTAGAGTGAGAGGGAATTCAGCCAGGATTCATGCTCCTGATCACAGTCCAGTGACACCTGGGTGAGAGAGAGAGGGAAATCAGCCAGGGTTCCTGCTCCTGATCACTGTGCAGTGACCCCTGGGTTAGAGAGAGAGGGGAAATCAGCCAGGGTTCCTGCTCCTGATCACAGTCCAGTGACCCCTGGGTTAGAGAGAGGGGAAATCAGCCAGGGTTCGTGCTCCTGATCACTGTCCAATGACCCTTGGGTTAGAGAGAGATGAAAGCAGCCAGGGTTCCTGCTCCTGATTACAGTCCAGTGAACCCTGTGTTAGAGAGAGAGGGGAAATCAGCCAGGGTTCCTGCTCCTGATCACAGTCCAGTGACCCCTCGGTTAGAGAGAGGGGAAATCAGCCAGGGTTCCTGCTCCTGATCACTGCCCAGTGACCTCTGGGTTAGAGAGAGAGGGGAAATCAGCCAGGATTCATGCTCCTGATCACTGTCCAGTGACCCCTGGGTTAGAGAGAGGGGAAATCAGCCTGGGTTCCTGCTCCTGATCACTGCCCAGTGACCCCTGGTTTAGAGAGAGAGGGGAAATCAGCCAGGGTTCCTGCTCCTGATCACAGTCCAGTGACCCCTGGGTTAGAGAGACAGGTGAAATCAGCCAGGGTTCCTGCTCCTTATCACAGTCCAGTGACACCTGGGTTCGAGAGAGAGGGGAAATCAGCCAGGGTTCATGCTCCTGATCACTATCCAGTGACCCCTGGGTTAGAGAGAGGGGAAATCAGCCAGGATTCCTGCTCCTGATCACTGCCCAGTGACCCCTGGGTTAGAGAGAGAGGGAAATCAGCCAGGGTTCCTGCTCCTGATCACTGCCCAGTGAACCCTGGTTTAGAGAGAGTGGAAATCAGCCTGGGTTCCTGCTCCTGATCACTGCCCAGTGACCCCTGGGTTAGAGAGAGAGGGGAATTCAGCCAGGGTTCCTGCTCCTGATCACTGTCCAGTGACCCCTGGGTTGGAGAGGGGAAATCAGCCAGGGTTTCTGCTCCTGATCACTGCCCAGTGACCCCTGGGTTAGAGAGAGGGGAAATCAGCCAGGGTTCCTGCTCCTGATCACTGCCCAGTGACCCCTGGGTTAGAGAGAGGGGAAATCAGCCAGGGTTCCTGCTCCTGATCACAGCCCAGTGACCCCTGGGTTAGAGAGAGAGGTGAAATCAGCCAGGGTTCCTGCTCCTGATCACAATCCAGTGACCCCTGGGTTAGAGAGAGAGGTGAAATCAGCCAGGGTTCCTGCTCCTGATCACAATCCAGTGACCCCTGGGTTAGAGAGAGGAGGAAATCAGCCAGGGTTCCTGCTCCTGATCACTGACCAGAGACCCCTGGGTTAGAGAGAGAGGGATATCAGCCAGGGTTCATGCTCCTGATCACTGCCCAGTGACCCCTGGGTTAGAGTGAGAGGGGAAATCAGCCAGGATTCATGCTCCTGATCACAGTCCAGTGACACCTGGGTGAGAGAGAGGGGAAATGAGCCCGGGTTCCTGCTCCTGATCACTGCCCAGTGACCCCTGGTTTAGAGAGAGAGGGGAAATCAGCCAGGGTTCCTGCTCCTGATCACAGTCCAGTGACCCCTGGGTTAGAGAGACAGGTGAAATCAGCCAGGGTTCCTGCTCCTTATAACTGTCCAGTGACACCTGGGTTAGAGAGAGAGGGGAAATCAGACAGGGTTCATGCTCCTGATCACTATCCAGTGACCCCTGGGTTAGAGAGAGGGGAAATCAGCCAGGGTTCCTACTCCTGATCATTGTCCAGTGACCCCTGGGTTAGAGAGAGAGGGAAATCAGCCAGGGTTCCAGCTCCTGATCACTATCCAGTGACCTAGAGAGAGGGGGAACCATCCAGGGTTCATGCTCCTGATCATTGTCCAGTGACCCGTGGGTTAGAGAGACGGGAAATGAGCCAGGGTTCGTGCTCCTGATCTCTGTCCAGTGATCCCTGGGTTAGAGAGAGGGGAAATCAGGCAGGGTTCCTGCTCCTGATCACTGCCCAGTGACCCCTGGGTTAGAGAGAGGGGAAAATCAGCCAGGGTTCCTGCTCCTGATCATTGTCCAGTGACCCCTGGGTTAGAGAGAGAGGGAAATCAGCCAGGGTTATTTAAATCATGTTGCGAGAAAGGGAAATAGTTTGTGCCCCCGTTTGTACCTCAGACTCTTAGAGACGGAGGGAACGGCAACAGAAAAAGAGGAAACAACATCTCCAAAAACTGATCCCAGCTCATCGCCAAGGCTGGGGATAGATAACCTCGCCGCCTTCTTAGGAAGTTTAACCACTTTATTCACTTTCTGATTGGAGCTCCGTTTGGAATTAGACTTTATTTTGTCGGATGTTTAACGACAGCATTGAAGGGGGAAGGAGAAACTTGGAGCAACTTCTTCTGTCAAAGCTGCAGTGAGACTTGAAAGATTTTAACGATTTTTAATGAACTTTTCACCAAAAATGAGTGTAAAAAACACTTTTCCCCCCTAAGTTTCGAACATGATTTTGGAAGAGACTGAAGCAAAAGCCAATTTCCCCCTCACCTAAACAAGTTTCAACCAGGTCTTGAAGTCCAAACGCTTTTAAAGTGCTCTGAAATGGTTAAAATGTTTTCAAATTGAAATATCTCAAGATTTGATTTTGAGTGATTGACTGAAGTGAGTAGCTTTACACAAACTTGCAACCATGGTGTTGAGGAGGGGGAAGGTAGGGGAGGATTTGTAGGAGTTACAGATTCCTTTTTAATGACTTTTTAAAAATATACCATTAAGACATTTAGGAAGAGAACCAAGAAAGGGGAAAAACACAAACCATTTTATAATGTCTGTCGTTCGATAGTCCTAACAAGTCGCAGGAATAACGTAAATATAGATTTCCTCTTAAACATTTAGTGGAGTGTTAATTGAAGCAAGAGTTATGTAATGATGTATAAAAATTGCAGGAAGCTACTTTAGAAGAAACCACTCTTTGTTTATTGAGAGAGACACAGAAAATACATTGATTAAAGTGATAACGTACAATTCGATTTGGTTTGAATGTTTGAAATAGGAGATTAAAATTTGTGAGTATAATGAAGTTTGTTTCCTGCTTTTAATTGCGAAGTACCTAAAATAATTCAACACTCCTTGTGACAAGAGCAGGGATTAATATTGTGGAGAATGTTTGAGAGAAAAACATTAGAAGCGAAATTGGTCAATTATAAATCTTTACGTCAACATATCAGTAAACATTTGCAAGTCAGTCTGACTGGTTTTGCTGTCCAGGAAGAAAAACAAGTGTTTATTTCTGTTAAGTCATAGCTTTGCCTGCTTTTTGTTTATAATTCAGTGACACAAATTGTGTGTATATTTGTAAATTGTAAAATAACAGCAATAAATCACATTTCTGTGATATTCTTTCTGTCTTAAACGATTCAATTTGTGGCTCGGAATCTAGAAGCTTCTTTACCTGAAAGGTTTGAATGGTTAAAGTTGATCTCAGCTATCAAAAGCTGTTTGCGACATTCCTGCATTGTGGAACAGCATGATGTCTTTGCAGAGACAGGAATTCGCATTGTTGAATGGAGGTTTTTCTGATCTGTTGCATCCTGTGTAGATCAGAAACAGGTAAAGATGTTCATAGTAAACAGCCCAAGACAATGAAATGCTAAAACAATGTCTGGCCAATGTCAGAGACTTCAAGCGCAGGACATGTGGAATATACAAAACCCCATAGCCCTGTATCAATCCCAAACTAATCACACCGCCCCGATCTCTCCCGATAGCCCTGTATCAATCCCAAACTATTCCCAATGCCTCGCTCTCTCCCCATAGCCCTGTATCAATCCCCAAACTAATCCCACTGCCCCGCTCTCTCCCCATAGCCCTGTATCAATCCGCAAACTAATCCCGCTGCCCCGCTCACTCCCCATAGCCCTGTATCAATCCCAAACTAATCCCAGTGCCCCGCTCACTCCCGATAGCCCTGTATGAATCCAAAACTAATCCCAAAGCCCCACTCTCTCCCCATAGTCCTGTATCAATCCCAAACTAATCCCAATGCCCCGCTCTCTCCCCAAAGCCCTGTTTCAATCCCCAAACTAATCCCACTGCCCCGCTCTCTCCCCATAGCCCTGTATCAATCCCAAACTAATCCCACTGCCCCGCTCTCTCCCCATACCCTGTATCAATCCCCAAACTAATCCCACGGCCCTGCTGACTCCCCATAGCCCTGTATCAATCCCCAATCTAATCCCACTGCCCCGCTCTCTCCCCATAGCCCTGTATCAATCCCAAACTAATCCCAGTGCCTCGCTTTCCCCCCATAGCTCTGTCTTGATCCCAAACTAACCCCACTGCCCTGCTCTCCCCCCATAGCCCTGAATCAATCCCAAACTAATCCCACTGCCCCACTCTCTCCCCATAGCCCTGAATCAATCCCAAACTAATCCCACTGCCCTGCTCTCCCCCCATAGCCCTGAATCAATTCCAAACTAATCCCACTGCCCTGCTCTCCCCCCATAGCCCTGAATCAATCCCAAACTAATCCCACTGCCCTGCTCTCCCCCCATAGCCCTGCATCAATTCCAAACTAATCCCTCTGCCCCACTCTCTGCCCATAGCCCTGCATCATTCCCAAACTAACCCCACTGCCACGTTCTCTCCCCATAGCCCTGGGAGTGTTTGATGGGACAGTGTAGAGGGAGCATTACTATATATATCTAACCCGTGCAGCACCTGCCTTGGGAATGTTTGATGGGACAGTGTAGAGGGAGGTTTTTGTCTGTATCTAACCTGTGCGGTACCTGCCTTGGGAGTGTTTGATGGGACAGTGTAGAGGGAGCATTACTCTATATCTAACCCGTGCTGTACCTGCCTTGGAAGTGTTTGATGGGACAGCATAGAGGGAGCTTTACTCTGTATCTGACCCGTGCAGTCCCTGCCATGGGAGTGTTTGATGGGACAGTGTAGAGGGAGCTTCACTCTGTATCTAACCCGTGTTGTTCCTGCCCTGGGAGTTTTTGATGGGCTGGTTTAAAGAGAGCTTTTCTCTATCGATTCTGTAGCAAACCTTGATAGATTGCAAGTCCGGGGATTCAGCACATACACAGCGCAGACGGAAACACGGAACTTGCGGGGCCTCTACCAAGGCCTAAGTCGTTGGTACGGAGACCATGATTTCAGGGCCATTATCTTTGTTTGATGTAATCCTTCACTCCTGTGTATAAGACAGTGAGTCTCACGGCCTAAAATTCATTCAAATCTCAGTAAGAATACCCAGAACAGACTTTAATTGTCTTTTATTTGCTTCATTTTTCTAAGGTGTACCCAGATATCTGCAGACCAACATTCATCCGCATGTGAATCCCTCCTCTGCATTTAAATCAAATCACGGTAACACTTTTATTTAATCTACCGAGGTTCAGTATTGAAATATACCAGGAGATCGAGGCACGTTTTGATAAAGCAGATTAACAATGAGTTCAGTGGGGAAATTTAGCAAACAACAGGCCGATTTTAAGGCAGGATCTGTCCAAAGTGGACTAGGAACAGCTACTTGACAACCCTCTGTCTCAGCCCCAAACTAATCCCACTGCCCTGCTCTCTCCTGTTAGCCCTTTATCAATCGCCAACCGAATCCCACTGCCTCGCTCTCTCCCCATAGCCCTGTATCAGTCCCCAACCTAATCCCACTGCCCCGCTCTCTCCCCGTAGCCCTGTATCAATCCCAAATTAATCACACTGCCCCGCTCTCTCCCCATAGCCCTGTATCAGTCCCCAACCTAATCCCACTGCCCCGCTCTCTCCCCATAGCTCTGTATCAATCCCAAATTAATCCCACTGCCCCGCACTCTCCCCATAGCCCTGTATCAATTACAAACAAATCACACTGCCCCGCTCTCGCCCCATAGCCCTGTATCAAATCCCAAACTAATCCCACTGCCCCGCTCTCTCCCCATAGCCCTGTATCAATCCCAAACTAATCCCACTGCCCCGCTCTCTCCCCATAGCCCTGTATCAATCCCAAATTAATCCCACGACCCCACTCTCTCCCCATAGCCCTGTATCAATCTCAAACTAATCCCACTGCCCCGAACTCTCCCGATAGCCCTGTATCAATCCCAAACTAATCCCACTGCCCCGCTCTCTACATAGCCCTGTATCAATCTCCAAACTAATCAAACGTCCCCGCTCTCTCCCCATAGCCCTGTATCAATCCCCAAACTAATCCCACTGCCCCGCTCTCTCCCCATAGCCCTGTATCAATCCGCAAACTAATCCCGCTGCCCCGCTCATTCCCCATAGCCCTGTATCAATCCCAAACTAATCCCAGTGCCCCGCTCACTCCCGATAGCCCTGTATGAATCCAAAACTAATCCCAAAGCCCCACTCTCTCCCCATAGTCCTGTATCAATCCCAAACTAATCCCAATGCCCCGCTCTCTCCCCATAGCCCTGTTTCAATCCCCAAACTAATCCCACTGCCCCGCTCTCTCCCCATAGCCCTGTATCAATCCCAAACTAATCCCACTGCCCCGCTCTCTCCCCATAGCCCTTTATCAATCCCAAACTAATCCCACTGCCTTGCTCTCTCCCCATAGCCCTGTATCAATCCCCAAACTAATCCCACTGCCCTGCTCTCTCCCCATAGCCCTGTATCAATCCCAAACTAATCACACTGCCCCGATCTCTCCCGATAGCCCTGTATCAATCCCAAACTATTCCCAATGCCTCGCTCTCTCCCCATAGCCCTGTATCAATCCCCAAACTAATCCCACTGCCCCGCTCTCTCCCCATAGCCCTGTATCAATCCGCAAACTAATCCCGCTGCCCCGCTCACTCCCCATAGCCCTGTATCAATCCCAAACTAATCCCAGTGCCCCGCTCACTCCCGATAGCCCTGTATGAATCCAAAACTAATCCCAAAGCCCCACTTTCTCCCCATAGTCCTGTATCAATCCCAAACTAATCCCAATGCCCCGCTCTCTCCCCAAAGCCCTGTTTCAATCCCCAAACTAATCCCACTGCCCCGCTCTCTCCCCATAGCCCTGTATCAATCCCAAACTAATCCCACTGCCCCGCTCTCTCCCCATACCCTGTATCAATCCCCAAACTAATCCCACGGCCCTGCTGACTCCCCATAGCCCTGTATCAATCCCCAATCTAATCCCACTGCCCCGCTCTCTCCCCATAGCCCTGTATCAATCCCAAACTAATCCCAGTGCCTCGCTTTCCCCCCATAGCTCTGTCTTGTTCCCAAACTAATCCCACTGCCCCACTCTCTCCCCATAGCCCTGAATCAATCCCAAACTAATCCCACTGCCCTGCTCTCCCCCCATAGCCCTGAATCAATTCCAAACTAATCCCACTGCCCTGCTCTCCCCCCATAGCCCTGAATCAATCCCAAACTAATCCCACTGCCCTGCTCTCCCCCCATAGCCCTGCATCAATTCCAAACTAATCCCTCTGCCGCACTCTCTGCCCATAGCCCTGCATCATTCCCAAACTAACCCCACTGCCACGTTCTCTCCCCATAGCCCTGGGAGTGTTTGATGGGACAGTGTAGAGGGAGCATTACTATATATATCTAACCCGTGCAGCACCTGCCTTGGGAATGTTTGATGGGACAGTGTAGAGGGAGGTTTTTGTCTGTATCTAACCTGTGCGGTACCTGCCTTGGGAGTGTTTGATGGGACAGTGTAGAGGGAGCATTACTCTATATCTAACCCGTGCTGTACCTGCCTTGGGAGTGTTTGATGGGACAGCATAGAGGGAGCTTTACTCTGTATCTGACCCGTGCAGTCCCTGCCATGGGAGTGTTTGATGGGACAGTGTAGAGGGAGCTTCACTCTGTATCTAACCCGTGTTGTTCCTGCCCTGGGAGTTTTTGATGGGCTGGTTTAAAGAGAGCTTTTCTCTATCGATTCTGTAGCAAACCTTGATAGATTGCAAGTCCGGGGATTCAGCACATACACAGCGCAGACGGAAACACGGAACTTGCGGGGCCTCTACCAAGGCCTAAGTCGTTGGTACGGAGACCATGATTTCAGGGCCATTATCTTTGTTTGATGTAATCCTTCACTCCTGTGTATAAGACAGTGAGTCTCACGGCCTAAAATTCATTCAAATCTCAGTAAGAATACCCAGAACAGACTTTAATTGTCTTTTATTTGCTTCATTTTTCTAAGGTGTACCCAGATATCTGCAGACCAACATTCATCCGCATGTGAATCCCTCCTCTGCATTTAAATCAAATCACGGTAACACTTTTATTTAATCTACCGAGGTTCAGTATTGAAATATACCAGGAGATCGAGGCACGTTTTGATAAAGCAGATTAACAATGAGTTCAGTGGGGAAATTTAGCAAACAACAGGCCGATTTTAAGGCAGGATCTGTCCAAAGTGGACTAGGAACAGCTACTTGACAACCCTCTGTCTCAGCCCCAAACTAATCCCACTGCCCTGCTCTCTCCTGTTAGCCCTTTATCAATCGCCAACCGAATCCCACTGCCTCGCTCTCTCCCCATAGCCCTGTATCAGTCCCCAACCTAATCCCACTGCCCCGCTCTCTCCCCGTAGCCCTGTATCAATCCCAAATTAATCACACTGCCCCGCTCTCTCCCCATAGCCCTGTATCAGTCCCCAACCTAATCCCACTGCCCCGCTCTCTCCCCATAGCTCTGTATCAATCCCAAATTAATCCCACTGCCCCGCACTCTCCCCATAGCCCTGTATCAATTACAAACAAATCACACTGCCCCGCTCTCGCCCCATAGCCCTGTATCAAATCCCAAACTAATCCCACTGCCCCGCTCTCTCCCCATAGCCCTGTATCAATCCCAAACTAATCCCACTGCCCCGCTCTCTCCCCATAGCCCTGTATCAATCCATAACAATGAGTTCAGTGGGGAAATTTAGCAAACAACAGGCCGATTTTAAGGCAGGATCTGTCCAAAGTGGACTAGGAACAGCTACTTGACAACCCTCTGTCTCAGCCCCAAACTAATCCCACTGCCCTGCTCTCTCCTGTTAGCCCTTTATCAATCGCCAACCGAATCCCACTGCCTCGCTCTCTCCCCATAGCCCTGTATCAGTCCCCAACCTAATCCCACTGCCCCGCTCTCTCCCCGTAGCCCTGTATCAATCCCAAATTAATCACACTGCCCCGCTCTCTCCCCATAGCCCTGTATCAGTCCCCAACCTAATCCCACTGCCCCGCTCTCTCCCCATAGCTCTATCAATCCCAAATTAATCCCACTGCCCCGCACTCTCCCCATAGCCCTGTATCAATTACAAACAAATCACACTGCCCCGCTCTCGCCCCATAGCCCTGTATCAAATCCCAAACTAATCCCACTGCCCCGCTCTCTCCCCATAGCCCTGTATCAATCCCAAACTAATCCCACTGCCCCGCTCTCTCCCCATAGCCCTGTATCAATCCCAAATTAATCCCACGACCCCGCTCTCTCCCCATAGCCCTGTATCAATCTCAAACTAATCCCACTGCCCCGATCTCTCCCGATAGCCCTGTATCAATCCCAAACTAATCCCACTGCCCCGCTCTCTACATAGCCCTGTATCAATCCCCAAACTAATCAAAGGTCCCCACTCTCTCCCCATAGCCCTGTATCAATCCCCAAACTAATCCCACTGCCCCGCTCTCTCCCCATAGCCCTGTATCAATCCCCAAACTAATCCCAGTGCCCCGCTCACTCCCGATAGCCCTGTATGAATCCAAAACTAATCCCAAAGCCCCACTCTCTCCCCATAGTCCTGTATCAATCCCAAACTAATCCCAATGCCCCGCTCTCTCCCCATAGCCCTGTATCAATCCCCAAACTAATCCCACCGCCCTGCTGACTCCCCATAGCCCTGTATCAATCCCCAATCTAATCCCACTGCCCCGCTCTCTCCCCATAGCTCTGTCTTGATCCCAAACTAACCCCACTGCCCTGCTCTCCCCCCATAGCCCTGCATCAATTCCAAACTAATCCCTCTGCCCCAGTCTCCGCCCATAGCCCTGCATCATTCCCAAACTAACCCCACTGCCACGTTCTCTCCCCATACCCCTGGGAGTGTTTGATGGGACAGTGTAGAGGGAGCATTACTATATATATCTAACCCGTGCAGCACCTGCCTTGGGAATGTTTGATGGGACAGTGTAGAGGGAGGTTTTTGTCTGTATCTAACCCGTGCGGTACCTGCCTTGGGAGTGTTTGATGGGACAGTGTAGAGGGAGCATTACTCTGTATCTAACCCATGCTGTACCTGCCTTGGGAGTGTTTGATGGGCTGGTTTAAAGAGAGCTTTTCTCTATCGATTCTGTAGCAAACCTTGATAGATTGCAAGTCCGGGGATTCAGCGCATACACAGCGCAGACGGAAACACGGAACTTGCGGGGCCTCTACCAAGGCCTAAGTCGTTGGTACGGGGACCATGATTTCAGGGCCATTATCTTTGTTTGATGTAATCCTTCACTCCTGTGCATAAGACAGTGAATCTCACGGCCTAAAATTCATTCAAATCTCAGTAAAAATACCCAGAACAGACTTTAATTGTCTTTTATTTGCTTCATTTTTCTACGGTGTACCCAGATATCTGCAGACCAACATTCATCCGCATGTGAATCCCTCCTCTGCATTAAATCAATTCACGGTAACACTTTCATTTAATCTACCGAGGTTCAGTATTAAAATATACCAGGAGATCCAGGCACGTTTTGATAAAGCAGATTAACAATGAGTTCAGTGGGGAAATTTAGCAAACAACAGGCCGATTTTAATATGATAAGGCAGGATCTGTCCAAAGTGGACTGGGAACAGCTACTTGACAACCCTCTGTCTCAGTCCCAAACTAATCCCACTGCCCTGCTCTCTCCTGTTAGCCCTTTATCAATCGCCAACCTAATCCCACTGCCTCGCTCTCTCCCCATAGCCCTGTATCAGTCCCCAACCTAATCCCACTGCCCCGCTCTCCCCCCATAGCCCTACATCAATCCTAAACTAATCCCACTGCCCCGCTCTCTCCCAATAGTCCTGCATCAATCCCAAACTAATCCCACTGCCCCGCTATCTCCCCATAGCCCTGTATCAATCCCCAAAACTAATCCCATTGCCCCGCTCTCTCCCCATAGCCGTTTATCAATCCCAAACTAATCCAACTGCCCCGCTCTCTCCCCATAGCCCTGTATCAATCCCAAACTATTCCCACTGCCCCGCTCTCTCCCTATAGCCCTGTATCAATCCCAAACTAATCCCACTGCCCCGCTCACTCCCCATAGCCCTGTATCAATCCGCAAACTAATCCCACTGCCCCGCTCACTCCCCAAAGCCCTGTATCAATCCCAAACTAATCCCAGTGCCCCGCTCACTCTCGATAGGCCTGTATCAATCCTAAACTACTCCCAAAGCCCCACTCCCTCCCCATAGCCCTGTATCAATCCCAAACTAATCACACTGCCCCGATCTCTCCCGATAGCCCTGTATCAATCCCAAACTATTCCCAATGCCTCGCTCGCTCCCGATAACCCTGTATCAATCCCAAACTAATCAGACTGCCCTGCTCTCACCGCATAGCCCTGTATCAATCCCCAAATGAATCCCACTGCCCCGCTCTCTTCCGATTGCCCTGTATCAATTCCAAACTAATCACACTGCCCCGCTCTCTCCCCATAGCCCTGTATCAATCCCCAAACTAATCCCACTGCCCCGCTCTCTCCCCATAGCTCTGTATCAATCCCAAACTAATCCCACTGCCCTGCACTCTCCCCATAGCCCTGTATCAATCCCAAACAAATCACACTGCCCCGCTCTCACCCCATAGCCCTGTATCAAATCCCAAACTAATCCCACTGCCCCGCTCTCTCCGGATAGCCCTGTATCAATCCCAAACTATTCCCACTGCCCCGCTCACTCCCCATAGCCCTGTATCAATCCCCAAACTAATCCCACTGCCCCGCTCTCTCCCCATAGCCCTGTATCAATCCCCAAGCTAATCCCACTGTCCCGCTCTCTCCCCATAGTCCTGCATCAATCCCAAACTAATCAAACTGCCCCGCTGTCTCCCCATTGCCCTGTATCAATCCCCAAACTAATCCCACTGCCCCGCTCTCTCCCCATAGCCCTGTATCAATCCGCAAAATAATCCCACTGCCCCGCTCACTCCCCATAGCCCTGTATCAATCACAAACTAATCCCAGTGCCCCGCTCACTCCCGATAGCCCTGTATCAATCCAAAACTAATCCCAAGGCCCCGCTCTCTCCCCATAGCCCTGTTTCAATCCCCAAACTAATTCCACTGCCCTGCTCTCTCCCCATAGCCCTGTATCAATCCCAAACTAATCCCACTGCCCCGCTCTCTCCCCATAGCCCTGTATCAATCCCAAACTAATCCCACTGCCCCGCTCTCTCCCCATAGCCCTGTATCAATCCCCAAACTAATCCCACTGCCCTGCTCTCTCCCCATAGCCCTGTATTAATCCCCAAACTAATCCCACTGCCCCGCTCTCTCCCCATAGCTCTGTATCAATCCCAGACTAATCCCACTGCCCTGCACTCTCCCCATAGCCCTGTATCAATCCCAAACTAATCCCACTGCCCCGCTCTCTCCCCATAGCCCTGTATCAATCCCAAACTAATCCCACTGCCCCGCTCTCTCCCCATAGCCCTGTATCAATCCCCAAACTAATCCCACTGCCCTGCTCTCTCCCCATAGCCCTGTATTAATCCCCAAACTAATCCCACTGCCCCGCTCTCTCCCCATAGCTCTGTATCAATCCCAGACTAATCCCACTGCCCTGCACTCTCCCCATAGCCCTGTATCAATCCCAAACAAATCACACTGCCCCGCTCTCACCCCATAGCCCTGTATCAAATCCCAAACTAATCCCACTGCCCCGCTCTCTCCGGATAGCCCTGTATCAATCCCAAACTATTCCCACTGCCCCGCTCACTCCCCATAGCCCTGTATCAATCCCCAAACTAATCCCACTGCCCCGCTCCCTCCCCATAGCCCTGTATCAATCCCCAAGCTAATCCCACTGTCCCGCTCTCTCCCCATAGTCCTGTATCAATCCCAAACTAATCAAACTGCCCCGCTGTCTCCCCATTGCCCTGTATCAATCCCCAAACTAATCCTACTGCCCCGCTCTCTCCCCATAGCCCTGTATCAATCCCGAAACTAATCCCACTGCCCCGCTTTCTCCCCATAGCCCTGTATCAATCCCAAACAAATCCCACTGCCCCGCTCTCTCCCCATAGCCTTGTATCAATCACCAAACTAATCCCACTGCCCCGCTTTCTCCCCATAGCCCTGTATCAATCCCGAAACTAATCCCACTGCCCCGCTTTCTCCCCATAGCCCTGTGTCAAACACCAAACTAATCCCACTGCCCCGCTTTCTCCCCATAGCCCTGTATCAATCACAAACTATTTCCACTGCCCCGCTTTCTCCCCAAAGCCCTGTATCAATCCCAAACAAATCCCACTGCCCCGCTCTCTCCCCATAGCCCTGTATCAATCCCCAAACTAATCCCACTGCCCCGCTCTCTCCCCATAGCCCTGTATCAATCCCCAAACTAATCCCACTGCCCCGCTCTCTCCCCATAGTCCTGTACCAACCCCAAACTAATCCCACTGCCCCGCTCTCTCCCCATAGCCCTGTATCAATCCCAAACTAATCCCACTGCCTCGCTTTCCCCCCGTAGCTCTGTCTTGATCCCAAACTAATCCTACTGCCCTGCTCTCCCCCCATAGCCCTGAATCAATCCCAAACTAATCCCACTGCCCCACTCTCTCCCCATAGCCCTGCCTCAATCCCAAACTTTTCCCATTAGCCCTGCATCAATTCCAAACTAATCCCTCTGCCCCACTCTCTGCCCATAGCCCTGCATTATTCCCAAACTAACCCCACTGCTACGTTCTCTCCCCATAGCCCTGGGAGTGTTTGATGGGACAGTGTAGAGGGAGCATTACTATATATATCTAACCCGTGCAGCACCTGCCTTGGGAATGTTTGATGGGACAGTGTAGAGGCAGCTTTTTGTCTGTATCTAACCTGTGCGGTGCCTGCCTTGGGAGTGTTTCATGGGACAGTGTAGAGGGAGCATTACTCTATATCTAACCCGTGCTGTACCTGCCTTGGGAGTGTTTGATGGGACAGCGTAGAGGGAGCTTTACTCTGTATCTAACCCGTGCAGTACCTGCGTTGGGAGTGTTTGATGGGACAGTGTAGAGGGAGCTTCACTCTGTATCTACCCCGTCTTGTTCCTGCCCTGGGAGTTTTTGATGGGCTGGTTTAAAGAGAGCTTTTCTCTATCGATTCTGTAGCAAACCTTGATAGATTGCAATTCCGGGGATTCAGCGCATGCACAGCGCAGACGGAAACACGGAACTTGCGGGGCCTCTACCAAAGCTTAAGTCGTTGGTACGGAGACCATGATTTCAGGGCCATTATCTTTGTTTGATGTAATCCTTCACTCCTGTGTATAAGACAGTGAGTCTCACGGCCTAAAATTCATTCAAATCTCAGTAAGAATACCCAGAACAGACTTTAATTGTCTTTTATTTGCTTCATTTTTCTAAGGTGTACCCAGATATCTGCAGACCAACATTCATCCGCATGTGAATCCCTCCTCTGCATTTAAATCAAATCACGGTAACACTTTTATTTAATCTACCGAGGTTCAGTATTGAAATATACCAGGAGATCCAGGCACGTTTTGATAAAGCAGATTAACAATGAGTTCAGTGGGGAAATTTAGCAAACAACAGGCCGATTTTAAGGCAGGATCTGTCCAAAGTGGACTAGGCACAGCTACTTGACAACCCTCTGTCTCAGCCCCAACCTAATCCCACTGCCCTGCTCTCTCCTGTTAGCCCTTTATCAATCGCCAAACTAATCCCACTGCCCCGCTCTCTCCCCATAGCCCTGTATCAGTCCCCAACCTAATCCCACTGCCCCGCTCTCTCCCCATAGCCCTGTATCAGTCCCCAACCTAATCCCACTGCCCCGCTCTCTCCCCATAGCTCTGTATCAATCCCAAATTAATCCCACTGCCCCGCACTCTCCCCATAGCCCTGTATCAATTACAAACAAATCACACTGCCCCGCTCTCACCCCATAGCCCTGTATCAAATCCCAAACTAATCCCACTGCCCCGCTCTCTCCCCATAGCCCTGTATCAATCCCAAACTAATCCCACTGCCCCGCTCTCTCCCCATAGCCCTGTATCAATCCCAAATTAATCCCACGACCCCGCTCTCTCCCCATAGCCCTGTATCAATCTCAAACTAATCCCACTGCCCCGATCTCTCCCGATAGCCCTGTATCAATCCCAAACTAATCCCACTGCCCCGCTCTCTACATAGCCCTGTATCAATCCCCAAACTAATCAAACTTCCCCGCTCTCTCCCCATAGCCCTGTATCAATCCCCAAACTAATCCCACTGCCCCGCTCTCTCCCCATAGCCCTGTATCAATCCGCAAACTAATCCCACTGCCCCGCTCACTCCCCATAGCCCTGTATCAATCCCAAACTAATGCCAGTGCCCCGCTCACTCCCGATAGCCCTGTATCAATCCAAAACTAATCCCAAAGCCCCACTCTCTCCCCATAGTCCTGTATCAATCCCAAACTAATCCCAGTGCCCCGCTCACTCCCGATAGCCCTGTATCAATCCAAAACTAATCCCAAAGCCCCACTCTCTCCCCATAGTCCTGTATCAATCCCAAACTAATCCCAATGCCCCGCTCTCTCCCCATAGCCCTGTTTCAACCCCCAAACTAATCCCACTGCCCCGCTCTCTCCCCATAGCCCTGTATCAATCCCAAACTAATCCCACTGCTCTGCTCTCCCCCCATAGCCCTGAATCAATCCCAAACTAATCCCACTGCCCCGCTCTCTCCCCATAGCCCTGTATCAATCCCCAAACTAATCCCACTGCCCTGCTCTCTCCCCATAGCCCTGTATCAATCCCCAAACTAATCCCACTGCCCCGCTCTCTCCCCGTACCCTGTATCAATCCCCAAACTAATCCCACTGCCCTGCTGACTCCCCATAGCCCTGTATCAATCCCCAATCTAATCCCACTGCCCCGCTCTCTCCCCAAAGCCCTGTATCAATCCCAAAGTAATCCCACTGCCTCGCTTTCCCCCCATAGCTCTGTCTTGATCCCAAACTAATCCCACTGCTCTGCTCTCCCCCCATAGCCCTGAATCAATCCCAAACTAATCCCACTGCCCCACTCTCTCCCCATAGCCCTGCATCAATCCCAAACTAACCCCACTGCCACGTTCTCTCCCCATAGTCCTGGGAGTGTTTGATGGGACAGTGTAGAGGGGGCATTACTCGATATATCTAACCCGTGCAGCACCTGCCTTGGGAATGTTTGATGGGACAGTGTAGAGGGAGCATTACTATATATATCTAACCCGTGCAGCACCTGCCTTGGGAATGTTTGATGGGACAGTGTAGAGGGAGCTTTTTGTCTGTATCTAACCCGTGCAGTACCTGCCTTGGGAGTGTTTGATGGGACAGCGTAGAGGGAGCTTTACGCTGTATCTAACCCGTGCAGTACCTGCCTTGGGAGTGTTTGATGGGACAGTGTAGAGGGAGCTCCACTCTGTATCTAACCTGTGTTGTTCCTGCCCTGGGAGTTTTTGATGGGCTGGTTTAAAGACAGCTTTACTCTATCGATTCTGCAGCAAACCTGGATAGATTGCAAGTCCGGGGATTCAGCGCATACACAGCGCAGACGGAAACACGGAACTTGCGGGGCCTCTACCAAGGCCTAAGTCATTGGTACGGAGACCATGATTTCAGGGCCATTATCTTTGTTTGATGTAATCCTTCTCTCCTGTGTATAAGACAGTGAGTCTCACGGCCTAAAATTCATTCAAATCTCAGTAGGAATACCCAGAACAGACTTTAATTGTCTTTTATTTGCTTCATTTTTCTAAGGTGTACCCAGATATCTGCAGACCAACATTCATCCGCATGTGAATCCCTCCTCTGCATTTAAATCAAATCACGGTAACACTTTTATTTAATCTACCGAGGTTCAGTATTGAAATATACCAGGAGATCGAGGCACGTTTTGATAAAGCAGATTAACCGTGAGTTCAGTGGGGAAATTTAGCAAACAACAGGCCGATTTTAATATGATAAGGCAGGATCTGTCCAAAGTGGACGAGGAACAGCTACTTGACAACCCTCTGTCTCAGTCCCAAACTAATCCCACTGCCCTGCTCTCTCCTGTTAGCCCTTTATCAATCGCCAACCTAATCCCACTGCCCCGCTCTCTCCCCATAGCCCTGTATCAGTCCCCAACCTAATCCCACTGCCGCGCTCTCCCCATAGCCCTGTATCAATCACAAACTATTTCCACTGCCCTGCACTCTCCCCATAGCCCTGTATCAATCCCCAACGTAAGCCCACTGCCCGCTTTCTCCCCATAGCCCTGTGTTATATCCAAACAAATCCCACTGCCCCGCTTTCTCCCCATAGCCCTGTATCAATCCCCAAATTAATCCCACTGCCCCGCTTTCTCCCCATAGCTCTGTATCAATCCCAAACAAATCCCACAGCCCCGCTCTCTCCCCATAGCCCTGTATCAATCCCTAACATAAGTCCACTGCCCTGCTTTCTCCCCATAGCCCTGTGTTATATCCAAACAAATCCCACTGCCCCGCTCTCTCCCCATCGCCCTGTATCAATCCCAAACTATTCCCAATGCCTCACTCGCTCCCGATAACCCTGTATCAATCCCAAACTAATCAGACTGCCCTGCTCTCACCCCATAGCCCTGTATCAATCCCCAAACTAATCCCACTGCCCTGCTTTCTCCCCATAGCCCTGTATCAATCACAAACTATTTCCACTGCCCTGCTCTCTCCCCATAGCCCTGTATCAATCCCCAACGTAAGCCCACTGCCCGCTTTCTCCCCATAGCCCTGTGTTATATCCAAACAAATCCCACTGCCCCGCTTTCTCCCCATAGACCTGTATCAATCCCCAAATTAATCCCACTGCCCCGCTTTCTCCCCATAGCCCTGTATCAATCCCAAACAAATCCCACTGCCCCGCTCTCTCCCCATAGCCCTGTATCAATCCCCAACGTAAGTCCACTGCCCTGCTTTCTCCCCATAGCCCTGTGTTATATCCAAACAAATCCCACTGCCCCGCTCTCTCCCCATAGCCCTGTATCAGTCCCCAACGTAAGCCCACTGCCCCGCTTTCTCCCCATAGCCCTGTGTTATATCCAAACTAATCCCACTGCACCCTCTCTCCCCATAGCCCTGTATCAATCCCAAACTAATCCCACTGCCCCGCTCTCTCCCCATAGCCCTGTATCAATCCCCAACGTAAGTCCACTGCCCTGCTTTCACCCCATAGCCCTGTGTTATATCCAAACTAATCCCACTGCACCCTCTCTCCCCATAGCCCTGTATCAATCCCAAACTAATCCCACTGCCCAGCTCTCTCCTCTAGCCCTGTATCAATCACAAACTAATCCTACTGCCACGCTCACTCCCCATTGCCCCGGATCAATCCCATGCTTATCCCGCTCCTGATCGCTATCCAGTGATCTCTGTGTTAGAGAGATGGGAAATCAGCCAGGATTCCTGCTCCTGATCACTGTCCAGTGACCCATGGGTTAGAGAGAGATGGGAAATCAGCCAGGGTTCCTGCTCCTGATTACTGTCCAGTGACTCCTGGGTTAGATAGAGGGGAAATCAGCCAGGGTTCCTGCTCCTGATCACTGCCCAGTCACCCCTGGGTTGGAAAGAGGGGAAATCAGCCAGGGTTCCTGCTCCTGATCACTGCCCAGTGACCCCTGGTTTAGAGAGAGGGGGAAATCAGCCGGGGTTCCTGCTCCTGATCACTGCCCAGTGACTCCTGGGTTAGAGAGAGGAGGAAATCAGCCAGGGTTCCTGCTCCTGATCACTGACCAGTGACCACTGGGTTAGAGAGCGGGGAATTCAGCCAGGGTTCCTGCTCCTGATCATTGTCCAGTGACCCCTGGGTTAGAGAGAGGGGAAATCAGCCAGGGTTCCTGCTCCTGATCACTGTCCAGTGACCCCTGAGTTAGAGAGAGGGGAAATCAGCCAGGGTTCCTGCTCCTGATCATTGTCCAGTGACCCCTGGGTTAGAGAGAGCGGAAATCAGCCAGGGTTCTTGCTCCTGATCACTGTCCAGTGACCCCTGGGTTAGAGAGAGGGAAATCAGCCAGGGATCCTGCTCCTGATCACTGCCCAGTGACCCCTGGGTTAGAGAGAGAGGGAAATCAGCCAGGGTTCCTGCTCCTGATCACTGTCCAGTGACCCCTGGGTTCGAGAGAGAGGTGAAATCAGCCAGGGTTCCTGCTCCTGATCACTGCCCAGTGACCCCTGGGTTAGAGAGAGGGGAAATCAGCCAGGGTTCGTGCTCCTGATCACTGTCCAATGACCCTTGGGTTAGAGAGAGATGAAAGCAGCCAGGGTTCCTGCTCCTGATTACAGTCCAGTGAACCCTGGGTTAGAGAGAGAGGGGAAATCAGCCAGGGCTCCTCCTCCTGATCACAGTCCAGTGACCCCTCGGTTAGAGAGAGGGGAAATCAGCCAGGGTTCCTGCTCCTGATCACTGCCCAGTGACCTCTGGGTTAGAGAGAGAGGGGAAATCAGCCAGGATTCATGCTCCTGATCACTGTCCAGTGACCCCTGGGTTAGAGAGAGGGGAAATCAGCCTGGGTTCCTGCTCCTGATCACTGCCCAGTGACCCCTGGTTTAGAGAGAGAGGGGAAATCAGCCAGGGTTCCTGCTCCTGATCACAGTCCAGTGACCCCTGGGTTAGAGAGACAGGTGAAATCAGCCAGGGTTCCTGCTCCTTATCACAGTCCAGTGACACCTGGGTTAGAGAGAGAGGGGAAATCAGCCAGGGTTCATGCTCCTGATCACTATCCAGTGACCCCTGGGTTAGAGAGAGGGGAAATCAGCCAGGGTTCCTGCTCCTGATCATTGTCCAGTGACCCCTGGGTTAGAGAGAGAGGGAAATCAGCCAGGGTTCCAGCTCCTGATCACTATCCAGTGACCTAGAGAGAGGGGGAACCATCCAGGGTTCATGCTCCTGATCATTGTCCAGTGACCCGTGGGTTAGAGAGAGGGGAAATGAGCCAGGGTTCGTGCTCCTGATCTCTGTCCAGTGATCCCTGGGTTAGAGAGAGAGGGAAATCAGCCAGGGTTCCTGCTCCTGATCACTGTCCAGTGACCCCTGGGTTCGAGAGAGAGGTGAAATCAGCCAGGGTTCCTGCTCCTGATCACTGCCCAGTGACCCCTGGGTTAGAGAGAGAGGGAAATCAGCCAGGGTTCCTGCTCCTGATCACTGTCCAGTGACCCCTGGGTTAGAGAGAGAGGTGAAATCAGCCAGGGTTCCTGCTCCTGATCACTGCCCAGTGACCCCTGGGTTAGAGAGAGGGGAAATCAGCCAGGGTTCCTGCTCCTGATCACTGTCCAGTGACCCCTGGGTTAGAGAGAGAGGGAAATCAGCCAGGGTTCCTCCTCCTGATCACAGTCCAGTGACTCCTGGGTTAGAGAGAGGGGAAATCAGCCAGGGTTCCTGCTCCTGATCACAGTCCAGTGACACCTGGGTTAGAGAGAGAGGGGAAATCAGCCAGGGTTCGTGCTCCTGATCATTGTCCAGTGAACCCTGGGTTGAGAGAGTGGAAATCAGCCTGGGTTCCTGCTCCTGATCACAGTCCAGTGACCCCTGGGTTAGAGAGAGAGGGGAAATCAGCCAGGGTTCATGCTCCTGATCACTGTCCAGTGACTCCTGGGTTAGAGAGGGGAAATCAGCCAGGGTTCCTGCTCCTGATCACTATCCAGAGATCCCTGGGTTAGAGAGAGGGGAAATCAGCCTGGGTTCCTGCTCCTGATTACTGCCCATTGACCCCTGGGTTAGAGAGAGAGGGAAATCAGCCAGGGTTCCTGCTCCTGATCACTGCACAGTGAACCCTGGGTTAGAGAGAGAGGGAAATCAGCCAGGGTTCATGCTCCTGATCACAGTCCAGTGACCCCTGGGTTAGAGAGAGGGGCAATCAGCCAGAGTTCATGCTCCTGATCACTATCCACTGACCGCTGGGTTAGAGAGAGGGGAAATCAGCCAGGATTCCTGCTCCTGATCACTGCCCAGTGACCCCCGGGTTAGAGAGAGAGGGAAATCAGCCAGGGTTCCTGCTCCTGATCACTGCCCAGTGAACCCTGGGTTAGAGAGAGTGGAAATCAGCCTGGGTTCCTGCTCCTGATCACTGGCCAGTGACCCCTGGGTTAGAGAGAGAGGGGAATTCAGCCAGGGTTCCTGCTCCTGATCACTGTCCAGTGACCTAGAGAGAGGGGGAACCATCCAGGGTTCATGCTCCTGATCATTGTCCAGTGACCCGTGGGTTAGAGAGAGGGGAAATGAGCCAGGGTTCGTGCTCCTGATCTCTGTCCAGTGATCCCTGGGTTAGAGAGAGAGGGAAATCAGCCAGGGTTCCTGCTCCTGATCACTGTCCAGTGACCCCTGGGTTCGAGAGAGAGGTGAAATCAGCCAGGGTTCCTGCTCCTGATCACTGCCCAGTGACCCCTGGGTTAGAGAGAGAGGGAAATCAGCCAGGGTTCCTGCTCCTGATCACTGTCCAGTGACCCCTGGGTTAGAGAGAGAGGTGAAATCAGCCAGGGTTCCTGCTCCTGATCACTGCCCAGTGACCCCTGGGTTAGAGAGAGGGGAAATCAGCCAGGGTTCCTGCTCCTGATCACTGTCCAGTGACCCCTGGGTTAGAGAGAGAGGGAAATCAGCCAGGGTTCCTCCTCCTGATCACAGTCCAGTGACTCCTGGGTTAGAGAGAGGGGAAATCAGCCAGGGTTCCTGCTCCTGATCACAGTCCAGTGACACCTGGGTTAGAGAGAGAGGGGAAATCAGCCAGGGTTCGTGCTCCTGATCATTGTCCAGTGAACCCTGGGTTGAGAGAGTGGAAATCAGCCTGGGTTCCTGCTCCTGATCACAGTCCAGTGACCCCTGGGTTAGAGAGAGAGGGGAAATCAGCCAGGGTTCATGCTCCTGATCACTGTCCAGTGACTCCTGGGTTAGAGAGGGGAAATCAGCCAGGGTTCCTGCTCCTGATCACTATCCAGAGATCCCTGGGTTAGAGAGAGGGGAAATCAGCCTGGGTTCCTGCTCCTGATTACTGCCCATTGACCCCTGGGTTAGAGAGAGAGGGAAATCAGCCAGGGTTCCTGCTCCTGATCACTGCACAGTGAACCCTGGGTTAGAGAGAGAGGGAAATCAGCCAGGGTTCATGCTCCTGATCACAGTCCAGTGACCCCTGGGTTAGAGAGAGGGGCAATCAGCCAGAGTTCATGCTCCTGATCACTATCCACTGACCGCTGGGTTAGAGAGAGGGGAAATCAGCCAGGATTCCTGCTCCTGATCACTGCCCAGTGACCCCCGGGTTAGAGAGAGAGGGAAATCAGCCAGGGTTCCTGCTCCTGATCACTGCCCAGTGAACCCTGGGTTAGAGAGAGTGGAAATCAGCCTGGGTTCCTGCTCCTGATCACTGGCCAGTGACCCCTGGGTTAGAGAGAGAGGGGAATTCAGCCAGGGTTCCTGCTCCTGATCACTGTCCAGTGACCCCTGGGTTAGAGAGGGGAAATCAGCCAGGGTTTCTGCTCCTGATCACTGCCCAGTGACCACTGGGTTAGAGAGAGGGGAAATCAGCCAGGGTTCCTGCTCCTGATCACTGCCCAGTGACCCCTGGGTTAGAGAGAGGGGAAATCAACCAGGGTTCCTGCTCCTGATCACAGTCCAGTGACCCCTGGTTTAGAGAGAGAGGGCAATCAGCCTGGGTTCCTGCTGCTGATCACTGCCCAGTGACCCCTGAGTTAGAGAGAGAGGGAAATCAGCCAGGGTTCCTGCTCCTGATCACAGTCCAGTGACCCCTGGGATAGAGAGAGAGGGAAATCAGCCAGGGTTCCTGCTCCTGATCACAGTCCAGTGACACCTGGGTGAGAGAGAGAGGGAAATCAGCCAGGGTTCCAGCTCCTGATTACAGTCCAGTGAACCCTGGGTTAGAGAGAGGGGAAATCAGCCAGGGTTCCTGCTCCTGATTACAGTCCAGTGACCCCTGGGTTAGAGAGAGGGGGAACCAGCCAGGGTTCCTGCTCCTGATCACTGTCCAGTGACTCCTGGGTTAGAGAGAGGGGAAATCAGCCAGGGTTCCTGCTCCTGATCATTGTCCAGTGACACCTGGGTTAGAGAGACAGGTGAAATCAGCCAGGGTTCATGCTCCTGATCACTATCCAGTGACCCCTGGTTAGAGAGAGAGGGAAATCAGCGAGAGTTCCTGCTCCTGATCATTGTCCAGTAACCCCTGGGTTAGAGAGAGGGGAAACCAGCCCGGGTTCCAGCTCCTGATCACTATCCAGTGACCCCTGAGTTAGAGAGAGGGGGAACCAGCCAGGGTTCCTGCTCCTGATCACTGTCCAGTGACCCCTGGGTTAGAGAGAGAGGGGAAATCAGCCAGGGTTCCTGCTCCTGATCACTGTCCAGTGACCCCTGGGTCAGAGAGAGAGGGGAAATCAGCCAGGGTTCCTGCTCCTGATCACAGTCCAGTGACCCCTGGGTTAGAGAGAGGGGAAATCAGCCAGGGTTCGTGCTCCTGATCACTGTCCAACGACCCTTGGGTTAGAGAGAGAGGTGAAAGCAGCCAGGGTTCCTGCTCCTGATTACAGTCCAGTGAACCCTGGGTTAGAGAGAGAGGGGAAATCAGCCACGGTTCCTGCTCCTGATCACAGTCCAGTGACCCCTCGGTTAGAGAGAGGGGAAATCAGCCAGGGTGCCTGCTCCTGATCACTGCCCAGTGACCTCTGGGTTAGAGAGAGAGAGGGGAAATCAGCCAGGGTTCCTGCTCCTGATCACTATCCAGTGACGCCTGGTTAGAGAGAAGGGAAGTCAGCCTGGGTTCCTGCTCCTGATCACTGCCCAGTGACCCCTGGGTTAGAGAGAGAGGGAAATCAGCCGGGGTTCCTGCTCCTGATCACAGCCCAGTGACCCCTGGGTTAGAGAGAGAGGTGAAATCAGCCAGGGTTCCTGCTCCTGATCACAGTCCAGTGACCCCTGGGTTAGAGAGAGAGGGGAAATCAGCTAGGGTTCCTGCTCCTGATCACTATCCAGTGACCCCTGAGTTAGAGAGAGGAGGAAATCAGCCAGGGTTCCTGCTCCTGATCACTGCCCAGTGACCCCTGGGTTAGAATGAGAGGGATATCAGCCAGGGTTCATGCTCCTGATCACTGCCCAGTGACCCCTGGGTTAGAGTGAGAGGGAATTCAGCCAGGATTCGTGCTCCTGATCACAGTCCAGTGACACCTGGGTGAGAGAGAGAGGGAAATCAGCCAGGGTTCGTGCTCCTGATCACTGCCCAGTGACCCCTGGGTTAGAGTGAGAGGGAATTCAGCCAGGGTTCCTGCTCCTTATCACAGTCCAGTGACACCTGGGTTCGAGAGAGAGGGGAAATCAGCCAGGGTTCATGCTCCTGATCACTATCCAGTGACCCCTGGGTTAGAGAGAGGGGAAATCAGCCAGGATTCCTGCTCCTGATCACTGCCCAGTGACCCCTGGGTTAGAGAGAGAGGGAAATCAGCCAGGGTTCCTGCTCCTGATCACTGCCCAGTGAACCCTGGTTTAGAGAGAGTGGAAATCAGCCTGGGTTCCTGCTCCTGATCACTGCCCAGTGACCCCTGGGTTAGAGAGAGAGGGGAATTCAGCCAGGGTTCCTGCTCCTGATCACTGTCCAGTGACCCCTGGGTTGGAGAGGGGAAATCAGCCAGGGTTTCTGCTCCTGATCACTGCCCAGTGACCCCTGGGTTAGAGAGAGGGGAAATCAGCCAGGGTTCCTGCTCCTGATCACTGCCCAGTGACCCCTGGGTTAGAGAGAGGGGAAATCAGCCAGGGTTCCTGCTCCTGATCACAGCCCAGTGACCCCTGGGTTAGAGAGAGAGGTGAAATCAGCCAGGGTTCCTGCTCCTGATCACAATCCAGTGACCCCTGGGTTAGAGAGAGAGGTGAAATCAGCCAGGGTTCCTGCTCCTGATCACAATCCAGTGACCCCTGGGTTAGAGAGAGGAGGAAATCAGCCAGGGTTCCTGCTCCTGATCACTGACCAGAGACCCCTGGGTTAGAGAGAGAGGGATATCAGCCAGGGTTCATGCTCCTGATCACTGCCCAGTGACCCCTGGGTTAGAGTGAGAGGGAAATCAGCCAGGATTCATGCTCCTGATCACAGTCCAGTGACACCTGGGTGAGAGAGAGGGGAAATGAGCCCGGGTTCCTGCTCCTGATCACTGCCCAGTGACCCCTGGTTTAGAGAGAGAGGGGAAATCAGCCAGGGTTCCTGCTCCTGATCACAGTCCAGTGACCCCTGGGTTAGAGAGACAGGTGAAATCAGCCAGGGTTCCTGCTCCTTATAACTGTCCAGTGACACCTGGGTTAGAGAGAGAGGGGAAATCAGACAGGGTTCATGCTCCTGATCACTATCCAGTGACCCCTGGGTTAGAGAGAGGGGAAATCAGCCAGGGTTCCTGCTCCTGATCATTGTCCAGTGACCCCTGGGTTAGAGAGAGAGGGAAATCAGCCAGGGTTCCAGCTCCTGATCACTATCCAGTGACCTAGAGAGAGGGGGAACCATCCAGGGTTCATGCTCCTGATCATTGTCCAGTGACCCGTGGGTTAGAGAGACGGGAAATGAGCCAGGGTTCGTGCTCCTGATCTCTGTCCAGTGATCCCTGGGTTAGAGAGAGGGGAAATCAGGCAGGGTTCCTGCTCCTGATCACTGCCCAGTGACCCCTGGGTTAGAGAGAGGGGAAAATCAGCCAGGGTTCCTGCTCCTGATCATTGTCCAGTGACCCCTGGGTTAGAGAGAGAGGGAAATCAGCCAGGGTTATTTAAATCATGTTGCGAGAAAGGGAAATAGTTTGTGCCCCCGTTTGTACCTCAGACTCTTAGAGACGGAGGGAACGGCAACAGAAAAAGAGGAAACAACATCTCCAAAAACTGATCCCAGCTCATCGCCAAGGCTGGGGATAGATAACCTCGCCGCCTTCTTAGGAAGTTTAACCACTTTATTCACTTTCTGATTGGAGCTCCGTTTGGAATTAGACTTTATTTTGTCGGATGTTTAACGACAGCATTGAAGGGGGAAGGAGAAACTTGGAGCAACTTCTTCTGTCAAAGCTGCAGTGAGACTTGAAAGATTTTAACGATTTTTAATGAACTTTTCACCAAAAATGAGTGTAAAAAACACTTTTCCCCCCTAAGTTTCGAACATGATTTTGGAAGAGACTGAAGCAAAAGCCAATTTCCCCCTCACCTAAACAAGTTTCAACCAGGTCTTGAAGTCCAAACGCTTTTAAAGTGCTCTGAAATGGTTAAAATGTTTTCAAATTGAAATATCTCAAGATTTGATTTTGAGTGATTGACTGAAGTGAGTAGCTTTACACAAACTTGCAACCATGGTGTTGAGGAGGGGGAAGGTAGGGGAGGATTTGTAGGAGTTACAGATTCCTTTTTAATGACTTTTTAAAAATATACCATTAAGACATTTAGGAAGAGAACCAAGAAAGGGGAAAAACACAAACCATTTTATAATGTCTGTCGTTCGATAGTCCTAACAAGTCGCAGGAATAACGTAAATATAGATTTCCTCTTAAACATTTAGTGGAGTGTTAATTGAAGCAAGAGTTATGTAATGATGTATAAAAATTGCAGGAAGCTACTTTAGAAGAAACCACTCTTTGTTTATTGAGAGAGACACAGAAAATACATTGATTAAAGTGATAACGTACAATTCGATTTGGTTTGAATGTTTGAAATAGGAGATTAAAATTTGTGAGTATAATGAAGTTTGTTTCCTGCTTTTAATTGCGAAGTACCTAAAATAATTCAACACTCCTTGTGACAAGAGCAGGGATTAATATTGTGGAGAATGTTTGAGAGAAAAACATTAGAAGCGAAATTGGTCAATTATAAATCTTTACGTCAACATATCAGTAAACATTTGCAAGTCAGTCTGACTGGTTTTGCTGTCCAGGAAGAAAAACAAGTGTTTATTTCTGTTAAGTCATAGCTTTGCCTGCTTTTTGTTTATAATTCAGTGACACAAATTGTGTGTATATTTGTAAATTGTAAAATAACAGCAATAAATCACATTTCTGTGATATTCTTTCTGTCTTAAACGATTCAATTTGTGGCTCGGAATCTAGAAGCTTCTTTACCTGAAAGGTTTGAATGGTTAAAGTTGATCTCAGCTATCAAAAGCTGTTTGCGACATTCCTGCATTGTGGAACAGCATGATGTCTTTGCAGAGACAGGAATTCGCATTGTTGAATGGAGGTTTTTCTGATCTGTTGCATCCTGTGTAGATCAGAAACAGGTAAAGATGTTCATAGTAAACAGCCCAAGACAATGAAATGCTAAAACAATGTCTGGCCAATGTCAGAGACTTCAAGCACAGGACATGTGGAATATACAAAACCCCATAGCCCTGTATCAATCCCAAACTAATCACACCGCCCCGATCTCTCCCGATAGCCCTGTATCAATCCCAAACTATTCCCAATGCCTCGCTCTCTCCCCATAGCCCTGTATCAATCCCCAAACTAATCCCACTGCCCCGCTCTCTCCCCATAGCCCTGTATCAATCCGCAAACTAATCCCGCTGCCCCGCTCACTCCCCATAGCCCTGTATCAATCCCAAACTAATCCCAGTGCCCCGCTCACTCCCGATAGCCCTGTATGAATCCAAAACTAATCCCAAAGCCCCACTCTCTCCCCATAGTCCTGTATCAATCCCAAACTAATCCCAATGCCCCGCTCTCTCCCCAAAGCCCTGTTTCAATCCCCAAACTAATCCCACTGCCCCGCTCTCTCCCCATAGCCCTGTATCAATCCCAAACTAATCCCACTGCCCCGCTCTCTCCCCATACCCTGTATCAATCCCCAAACTAATCCCACGGCCCTGCTGACTCCCCATAGCCCTGTATCAATCCCCAATCTAATCCCACTGCCCCGCTCTCTCCCCATAGCCCTGTATCAATCCCAAACTAATCCCAGTGCCTCGCTTTCCCCCCATAGCTCTGTCTTGATCCCAAACTAACCCCACTGCCCTGCTCTCCCCCCATAGCCCTGAATCAATCCCAAACTAATCCCACTGCCCCACTCTCTCCCCATAGCCCTGAATCAATCCCCAACCTAATCCCACTGCCCCGCTCTCTCCCCATAGCTCTGTATCAATCCCAAATTAATCCCACTGCCCCGCACTCTCCCCATAGCCCTGTCGCAATCACAAACAAATCACACTGCCCCGCTCTCACCCCATAGCCCTGTATCAAATCCCAAACTAATCCCACTGCCCCGCTCTCTCCCCATAGCCCTGTATCAATCCCAAACTAATCCCACTGCCCCGCTCTCTCCCCATAGCCCTGTATCCATCCCAAACAAATCCCACTGCCCCGCTCTCTCCCCATAGCCCTGTATCAATCTCAAACTAATCCCACTGCCCCGATCTCTCCCGATAGCCCTGTATCAATCCCAGACTAATCCCACTGCCCCGCTCTCTACATAGCCCTGTATCAATCCCCAAACTAATCAAACTGCCCCGCTCTCTCCCCATAGCCCTGTATCAATCCCCAAACTAATCCCACTGCCCGCTCTCTCCCCATAGCCCTGTATCAATCCGCAAACTAATCCCACTGCCCCGCTCACTCCCCATAGCCCTGTATCAATCCCAAACTAATCCCAGTGCCCCGCTCACTCCCGATAGCCCTGTATCAATCCAAAACTAATCCCAAAGCCCCACTCTCTCCCCATAGTCCTGTATCAATCCCAAACTAATCCCAGTGCCCCGCTCACTCCCGATAGCCCTGTATCAATCCAAAACTAATCCCAAAGCCCCACTCTCTCCCCATAGTCCTGTATCAATCCCAAACTAATCCCAATGCCCCGCTCTCTCCCCATAGCCCTGTTTCAATCCCCAAACTAATCCCACTGCCCTGCTCTCTCCCCACAGCCCTGTATCAATCCCCAAACTAATCCCACTGCCCCGCTCTCTCCCCATACCCTGTATCAATCCCCAAACTAATCCCACGGCCCTGCTGACTCCCCATAGCCCTGTATCAATCCCCAATCTAATCCCACTGCCCCGCTCTCTCCCCATAGCCCTGTATCAATCCCAAACTAATCCCAGTGCCTCGCTTTCCCCCCATAGCTCTGTTTTGATCCCAAACTAACCCCACTGCCCTGCTCTCCCCCCATAGCCCTGCATCAATTCCAAACTAATCCCTCTGCCCCAGTCTCTGCCCATAGCCCTGCATCATTCCCAAACTAACCCCACTGCCACGTTCTCTCCCCATAGCCCTGGGAGTGTTTGATGGGACAGTGTAGAGGGAGCATTACTATATATATCTAACCCGTGCAGCACCTGCCTTGGGAATGTTTGATGGGACAGTGTAGAGGGAGCTTTTTGTCTGTATCTAACCCGTGCGGTACCTGCCTTGGGAGTGTTTGATGGGACAGTGTAGAGGGAGCATTACTCTATATCTAACCCGTGCTGTACCTGCCTTGGGAGTGTTTGATGGGACAGCATAGAGGTAGCTTTACTCTGTATCTGACCCGTGCAGTCCCTGCCATGGGAGTGTTTGATGGGACAGCGTAGAGGGAGCTTTACTCTGTATCTAACCCGTGCAGTACCTGCCTTGGGAGTGTTTGATGGGACTGTGTAGAGGGAGCTTCACTCTGTATCTAACCCGTGTTGTTCCTGCCCTGGGAGTTTTTGATGGGCTGGTTTAAAGAGAGCTTTTCTCTATCGATTCTGTAGCAAACCTTGATAGATTGCAAGTCCGGGGATTCAGCGCACACACAGCGCAGACGGAAACACGGAACTTGCGGGGCCTCTACCAAGGCCTAAGTCGTTGGTACGGGGACCATGATTTCAGGGCCATTATCTTTGTTTGATGTAATCCTTCACTCCTGTGCATAAGACAGTGAGTCTCACGGCCTAAAATTCATTCAAATCTCAGTAAAAATACCCAGAACAGACTTTAATTGTCTTTTATTTGCTTCATTTTTCTACGGTGTACCCAGATATCTGCAGACCAACATTCATCCGCATGTGAATCCCTCCTCTGCATTAAATCAATTCACGGTAACACTTTCATTTAATCTACCGAGGTTCAGTATTAAAATATACCAGGAGATCCAGGCACGTTTTGATAAAGCAGATTAACAATGAGTTCAGTGGGGAAATTTAGCAAACAACAGGCCGATTTTAATATGATAAGGCAGGATCTGTCCAAAGTGGACTGGGAACAGCTACTTGACAACCCTCTGTCTCAGTCCCAAACTAATCCCACTGCCCTGCTCTCTCCTGTTAGCCCTTTATCAATCGCCAACCTAATCCCACTGCCTCGCTCTCTCCCCATAGCCCTGTATCAGTCCCCAACCTAATCCCACTGCCCCGCTCTCCCCCCATAGCCCTACATCAATCCTAAACTAATCCCACTGCCCCGCTCTCTCCCCATAGTCCTGCATCAATCCCAAACTAATCCCACTGCCCCGCTATCTCCCCATAGCCCTGTATCAATCCCCAAAACTAATCCCATTGCCCCGCTCTCTCCCCATAGCCGTTTATCAATCCCAAACTAATCCAACTGCCCCGCTCTCTCCCCATAGCCCTGTATCAATCCCAAACTATTCCCACTGCCCCGCTCTCTCCCTATAGCCCTGTATCAATCCCAAACTAATCCCACTGCCCCGCTCACTCCCCATAGCCCTGTATCAATCCGCAAACTAATCCCACTGCCCCGCTCACTCCCCAAAGCCCTGTATCAATCCCAAACTAATCCCAGTGCCCCGCTCACTCTCGATAGGCCTGTATCAATCCTAAACTACTCCCAAAGCCCCACTCCCTCCCCATAGCCCTGTATCAATCCCAAACTAATCACACTGCCCCGATCTCTCCCGATAGCCCTGTATCAATCCCAAACTATTCCCAATGCCTCGCTCGCTCCCGATAACCCTGTATCAATCCCAAACTAATCAGACTGCCCTGCTCTCACCGCATAGCCCTGTATCAATCCCCAAATGAATCCCACTGCCCCGCTCTCTTCCGATTGCCCTGTATCAATTCCAAACTAATCACACTGCCCCGCTCTCTCCCCATAGCCCTGTATCAATCCCCAAACTAATCCCACTGCCCCGCTCTCTCCCCATAGCTCTGTATCAATCCCAAACTAATCCCACTGCCCTGCACTCTCCCCATAGCCCTGTATCAATCCCAAACAAATCACACTGCCCCGCTCTCACCCCATAGCCCTGTATCAAATCCCAAACTAATCCCACTGCCCCGCTCTCTCCGGATAGCCCTGTATCAATCCCAAACTATTCCCACTGCCCCGCTCACTCCCCATAGCCCTGTATCAATCCCCAAACTAATCCCACTGCCCCGCTCTCTCCCCATAGCCCTGTATCAATCCCCAAGCTAATCCCACTGTCCCGCTCTCTCCCCATAGTCCTGCATCAATCCCAAACTAATCAAACTGCCCCGCTGTCTCCCCATTGCCCTGTATCAATCCCCAAACTAATCCCACTGCCCCGCTCTCTCCCCATAGCCCTGTATCAATCCGCAAAATAATCCCACTGCCCCGCTCACTCCCCATAGCCCTGTATCAATCACAAACTAATCCCAGTGCCCCGCTCACTCCCGATAGCCCTGTATCAATCCAAAACTAATCCCAAGGCCCCGCTCTCTCCCCATAGCCCTGTTTCAATCCCCAAACTAATTCCACTGCCCTGCTCTCTCCCCATAGCCCTGTATCAATCCCAAACT
Source organism: Somniosus microcephalus (assembly GCF_052327205.1). Taxonomy (NCBI): domain Eukaryota; kingdom Metazoa; phylum Chordata; class Chondrichthyes; order Squaliformes; family Somniosidae; genus Somniosus; species Somniosus microcephalus. The sequence continues at coordinate 146,009 of NW_028225772.1, forward strand.
AATCCCACTGCCCCGCTCTCTCCCCATAGCCCTGTATCAATCCCAAACTAATCCCACTGCCCCGCTCTCTCCCCATAGCCCTGTATCAATCCCCAAACTAATCCCACTGCCCTGCTCTCTCCCCATAGCCCTGTATTAATCCCCAAACTAATCCCACTGCCCCGCTCTCTCCCCATAGCTCTGTATCAATCCCAGACTAATCCCACTGCCCTGCACTCTCCCCATAGCCCTGTATCAATCCCAAACTAATCCCACTGCCCCGCTCTCTCCCCATAGCCCTGTATCAATCCCAAACTAATCCCACTGCCCCGCTCTCTCCCCATAGCCCTGTATCAATCCCCAAACTAATCCCACTGCCCTGCTCTCTCCCCATAGCCCTGTATTAATCCCCAAACTAATCCCACTGCCCCGCTCTCTCCCCATAGCTCTGTATCAATCCCAGACTAATCCCACTGCCCTGCACTCTCCCCATAGCCCTGTATCAATCCCAAACAAATCACACTGCCCCGCTCTCACCCCATAGCCCTGTATCAAATCCCAAACTAATCCCACTGCCCCGCTCTCTCCGGATAGCCCTGTATCAATCCCAAACTATTCCCACTGCCCCGCTCACTCCCCATAGCCCTGTATCAATCCCCAAACTAATCCCACTGCCCCGCTCCCTCCCCATAGCCCTGTATCAATCCCCAAGCTAATCCCACTGTCCCGCTCTCTCCCCATAGTCCTGTATCAATCCCAAACTAATCAAACTGCCCCGCTGTCTCCCCATTGCCCTGTATCAATCCCCAAACTAATCCTACTGCCCCGCTCTCTCCCCATAGCCCTGTATCAATCCCGAAACTAATCCCACTGCCCCGCTTTCTCCCCATAGCCCTGTATCAATCCCAAACAAATCCCACTGCCCCGCTCTCTCCCCATAGCCTTGTATCAATCACCAAACTAATCCCACTGCCCCGCTTTCTCCCCATAGCCCTGTATCAATCCCGAAACTAATCCCACTGCCCCGCTTTCTCCCCATAGCCCTGTGTCAAACACCAAACTAATCCCACTGCCCCGCTTTCTCCCCATAGCCCTGTATCAATCACAAACTATTTCCACTGCCCCGCTTTCTCCCCAAAGCCCTGTATCAATCCCAAACAAATCCCACTGCCCCGCTCTCTCCCCATAGCCCTGTATCAATCCCCAAACTAATCCCACTGCCCCGCTCTCTCCCCATAGCCCTGTATCAATCCCCAAACTAATCCCACTGCCCCGCTCTCTCCCCATAGTCCTGTACCAACCCCAAACTAATCCCACTGCCCCGCTCTCTCCCCATAGCCCTGTATCAATCCCAAACTAATCCCACTGCCTCGCTTTCCCCCCGTAGCTCTGTCTTGATCCCAAACTAATCCTACTGCCCTGCTCTCCCCCCATAGCCCTGAATCAATCCCAAACTAATCCCACTGCCCCACTCTCTCCCCATAGCCCTGCCTCAATCCCAAACTTTTCCCATTAGCCCTGCATCAATTCCAAACTAATCCCTCTGCCCCACTCTCTGCCCATAGCCCTGCATTATTCCCAAACTAACCCCACTGCTACGTTCTCTCCCCATAGCCCTGGGAGTGTTTGATGGGACAGTGTAGAGGGAGCATTACTATATATATCTAACCCGTGCAGCACCTGCCTTGGGAATGTTTGATGGGACAGTGTAGAGGCAGCTTTTTGTCTGTATCTAACCTGTGCGGTGCCTGCCTTGGGAGTGTTTCATGGGACAGTGTAGAGGGAGCATTACTCTATATCTAACCCGTGCTGTACCTGCCTTGGGAGTGTTTGATGGGACAGCGTAGAGGGAGCTTTACTCTGTATCTAACCCGTGCAGTACCTGCGTTGGGAGTGTTTGATGGGACAGTGTAGAGGGAGCTTCACTCTGTATCTACCCCGTCTTGTTCCTGCCCTGGGAGTTTTTGATGGGCTGGTTTAAAGAGAGCTTTTCTCTATCGATTCTGTAGCAAACCTTGATAGATTGCAATTCCGGGGATTCAGCGCATGCACAGCGCAGACGGAAACACGGAACTTGCGGGGCCTCTACCAAAGCTTAAGTCGTTGGTACGGAGACCATGATTTCAGGGCCATTATCTTTGTTTGATGTAATCCTTCACTCCTGTGTATAAGACAGTGAGTCTCACGGCCTAAAATTCATTCAAATCTCAGTAAGAATACCCAGAACAGACTTTAATTGTCTTTTATTTGCTTCATTTTTCTAAGGTGTACCCAGATATCTGCAGACCAACATTCATCCGCATGTGAATCCCTCCTCTGCATTTAAATCAAATCACGGTAACACTTTTATTTAATCTACCGAGGTTCAGTATTGAAATATACCAGGAGATCCAGGCACGTTTTGATAAAGCAGATTAACAATGAGTTCAGTGGGGAAATTTAGCAAACAACAGGCCGATTTTAAGGCAGGATCTGTCCAAAGTGGACTAGGCACAGCTACTTGACAACCCTCTGTCTCAGCCCCAACCTAATCCCACTGCCCTGCTCTCTCCTGTTAGCCCTTTATCAATCGCCAAACTAATCCCACTGCCCCGCTCTCTCCCCATAGCCCTGTATCAGTCCCCAACCTAATCCCACTGCCCCGCTCTCTCCCCATAGCCCTGTATCAGTCCCCAACCTAATCCCACTGCCCCGCTCTCTCCCCATAGCTCTGTATCAATCCCAAATTAATCCCACTGCCCCGCACTCTCCCCATAGCCCTGTATCAATTACAAACAAATCACACTGCCCCGCTCTCACCCCATAGCCCTGTATCAAATCCCAAACTAATCCCACTGCCCCGCTCTCTCCCCATAGCCCTGTATCAATCCCAAACTAATCCCACTGCCCCGCTCTCTCCCCATAGCCCTGTATCAATCCCAAATTAATCCCACGACCCCGCTCTCTCCCCATAGCCCTGTATCAATCTCAAACTAATCCCACTGCCCCGATCTCTCCCGATAGCCCTGTATCAATCCCAAACTAATCCCACTGCCCCGCTCTCTACATAGCCCTGTATCAATCCCCAAACTAATCAAACTTCCCCGCTCTCTCCCCATAGCCCTGTATCAATCCCCAAACTAATCCCACTGCCCCGCTCTCTCCCCATAGCCCTGTATCAATCCGCAAACTAATCCCACTGCCCCGCTCACTCCCCATAGCCCTGTATCAATCCCAAACTAATGCCAGTGCCCCGCTCACTCCCGATAGCCCTGTATCAATCCAAAACTAATCCCAAAGCCCCACTCTCTCCCCATAGTCCTGTATCAATCCCAAACTAATCCCAGTGCCCCGCTCACTCCCGATAGCCCTGTATCAATCCAAAACTAATCCCAAAGCCCCACTCTCTCCCCATAGTCCTGTATCAATCCCAAACTAATCCCAATGCCCCGCTCTCTCCCCATAGCCCTGTTTCAACCCCCAAACTAATCCCACTGCCCCGCTCTCTCCCCATAGCCCTGTATCAATCCCAAACTAATCCCACTGCTCTGCTCTCCCCCCATAGCCCTGAATCAATCCCAAACTAATCCCACTGCCCCGCTCTCTCCCCATAGCCCTGTATCAATCCCCAAACTAATCCCACTGCCCTGCTCTCTCCCCATAGCCCTGTATCAATCCCCAAACTAATCCCACTGCCCCGCTCTCTCCCCGTACCCTGTATCAATCCCCAAACTAATCCCACTGCCCTGCTGACTCCCCATAGCCCTGTATCAATCCCCAATCTAATCCCACTGCCCCGCTCTCTCCCCAAAGCCCTGTATCAATCCCAAAGTAATCCCACTGCCTCGCTTTCCCCCCATAGCTCTGTCTTGATCCCAAACTAATCCCACTGCTCTGCTCTCCCCCCATAGCCCTGAATCAATCCCAAACTAATCCCACTGCCCCACTCTCTCCCCATAGCCCTGCATCAATCCCAAACTAACCCCACTGCCACGTTCTCTCCCCATAGTCCTGGGAGTGTTTGATGGGACAGTGTAGAGGGGGCATTACTCGATATATCTAACCCGTGCAGCACCTGCCTTGGGAATGTTTGATGGGACAGTGTAGAGGGAGCATTACTATATATATCTAACCCGTGCAGCACCTGCCTTGGGAATGTTTGATGGGACAGTGTAGAGGGAGCTTTTTGTCTGTATCTAACCCGTGCAGTACCTGCCTTGGGAGTGTTTGATGGGACAGCGTAGAGGGAGCTTTACGCTGTATCTAACCCGTGCAGTACCTGCCTTGGGAGTGTTTGATGGGACAGTGTAGAGGGAGCTCCACTCTGTATCTAACCTGTGTTGTTCCTGCCCTGGGAGTTTTTGATGGGCTGGTTTAAAGACAGCTTTACTCTATCGATTCTGCAGCAAACCTGGATAGATTGCAAGTCCGGGGATTCAGCGCATACACAGCGCAGACGGAAACACGGAACTTGCGGGGCCTCTACCAAGGCCTAAGTCATTGGTACGGAGACCATGATTTCAGGGCCATTATCTTTGTTTGATGTAATCCTTCTCTCCTGTGTATAAGACAGTGAGTCTCACGGCCTAAAATTCATTCAAATCTCAGTAGGAATACCCAGAACAGACTTTAATTGTCTTTTATTTGCTTCATTTTTCTAAGGTGTACCCAGATATCTGCAGACCAACATTCATCCGCATGTGAATCCCTCCTCTGCATTTAAATCAAATCACGGTAACACTTTTATTTAATCTACCGAGGTTCAGTATTGAAATATACCAGGAGATCGAGGCACGTTTTGATAAAGCAGATTAACCGTGAGTTCAGTGGGGAAATTTAGCAAACAACAGGCCGATTTTAATATGATAAGGCAGGATCTGTCCAAAGTGGACGAGGAACAGCTACTTGACAACCCTCTGTCTCAGTCCCAAACTAATCCCACTGCCCTGCTCTCTCCTGTTAGCCCTTTATCAATCGCCAACCTAATCCCACTGCCCCGCTCTCTCCCCATAGCCCTGTATCAGTCCCCAACCTAATCCCACTGCCGCGCTCTCCCCATAGCCCTGTATCAATCACAAACTATTTCCACTGCCCTGCACTCTCCCCATAGCCCTGTATCAATCCCCAACGTAAGCCCACTGCCCGCTTTCTCCCCATAGCCCTGTGTTATATCCAAACAAATCCCACTGCCCCGCTTTCTCCCCATAGCCCTGTATCAATCCCCAAATTAATCCCACTGCCCCGCTTTCTCCCCATAGCTCTGTATCAATCCCAAACAAATCCCACAGCCCCGCTCTCTCCCCATAGCCCTGTATCAATCCCTAACATAAGTCCACTGCCCTGCTTTCTCCCCATAGCCCTGTGTTATATCCAAACAAATCCCACTGCCCCGCTCTCTCCCCATCGCCCTGTATCAATCCCAAACTATTCCCAATGCCTCACTCGCTCCCGATAACCCTGTATCAATCCCAAACTAATCAGACTGCCCTGCTCTCACCCCATAGCCCTGTATCAATCCCCAAACTAATCCCACTGCCCTGCTTTCTCCCCATAGCCCTGTATCAATCACAAACTATTTCCACTGCCCTGCTCTCTCCCCATAGCCCTGTATCAATCCCCAACGTAAGCCCACTGCCCGCTTTCTCCCCATAGCCCTGTGTTATATCCAAACAAATCCCACTGCCCCGCTTTCTCCCCATAGACCTGTATCAATCCCCAAATTAATCCCACTGCCCCGCTTTCTCCCCATAGCCCTGTATCAATCCCAAACAAATCCCACTGCCCCGCTCTCTCCCCATAGCCCTGTATCAATCCCCAACGTAAGTCCACTGCCCTGCTTTCTCCCCATAGCCCTGTGTTATATCCAAACAAATCCCACTGCCCCGCTCTCTCCCCATAGCCCTGTATCAGTCCCCAACGTAAGCCCACTGCCCCGCTTTCTCCCCATAGCCCTGTGTTATATCCAAACTAATCCCACTGCACCCTCTCTCCCCATAGCCCTGTATCAATCCCAAACTAATCCCACTGCCCCGCTCTCTCCCCATAGCCCTGTATCAATCCCCAACGTAAGTCCACTGCCCTGCTTTCACCCCATAGCCCTGTGTTATATCCAAACTAATCCCACTGCACCCTCTCTCCCCATAGCCCTGTATCAATCCCAAACTAATCCCACTGCCCAGCTCTCTCCTCTAGCCCTGTATCAATCACAAACTAATCCTACTGCCACGCTCACTCCCCATTGCCCCGGATCAATCCCATGCTTATCCCGCTCCTGATCGCTATCCAGTGATCTCTGTGTTAGAGAGATGGGAAATCAGCCAGGATTCCTGCTCCTGATCACTGTCCAGTGACCCATGGGTTAGAGAGAGATGGGAAATCAGCCAGGGTTCCTGCTCCTGATTACTGTCCAGTGACTCCTGGGTTAGATAGAGGGGAAATCAGCCAGGGTTCCTGCTCCTGATCACTGCCCAGTCACCCCTGGGTTGGAAAGAGGGGAAATCAGCCAGGGTTCCTGCTCCTGATCACTGCCCAGTGACCCCTGGTTTAGAGAGAGGGGGAAATCAGCCGGGGTTCCTGCTCCTGATCACTGCCCAGTGACTCCTGGGTTAGAGAGAGGAGGAAATCAGCCAGGGTTCCTGCTCCTGATCACTGACCAGTGACCACTGGGTTAGAGAGCGGGGAATTCAGCCAGGGTTCCTGCTCCTGATCATTGTCCAGTGACCCCTGGGTTAGAGAGAGGGGAAATCAGCCAGGGTTCCTGCTCCTGATCACTGTCCAGTGACCCCTGAGTTAGAGAGAGGGGAAATCAGCCAGGGTTCCTGCTCCTGATCATTGTCCAGTGACCCCTGGGTTAGAGAGAGCGGAAATCAGCCAGGGTTCTTGCTCCTGATCACTGTCCAGTGACCCCTGGGTTAGAGAGAGGGAAATCAGCCAGGGATCCTGCTCCTGATCACTGCCCAGTGACCCCTGGGTTAGAGAGAGAGGGAAATCAGCCAGGGTTCCTGCTCCTGATCACTGTCCAGTGACCCCTGGGTTCGAGAGAGAGGTGAAATCAGCCAGGGTTCCTGCTCCTGATCACTGCCCAGTGACCCCTGGGTTAGAGAGAGGGGAAATCAGCCAGGGTTCGTGCTCCTGATCACTGTCCAATGACCCTTGGGTTAGAGAGAGATGAAAGCAGCCAGGGTTCCTGCTCCTGATTACAGTCCAGTGAACCCTGGGTTAGAGAGAGAGGGGAAATCAGCCAGGGCTCCTCCTCCTGATCACAGTCCAGTGACCCCTCGGTTAGAGAGAGGGGAAATCAGCCAGGGTTCCTGCTCCTGATCACTGCCCAGTGACCTCTGGGTTAGAGAGAGAGGGGAAATCAGCCAGGATTCATGCTCCTGATCACTGTCCAGTGACCCCTGGGTTAGAGAGAGGGGAAATCAGCCAGGGTTCCTGCTCCTGATCACTGCCCAGTGACCTCTGGGTTAGAGAGAGAGGGGAAATCAGCCAGGATTCATGCTCCTGATCACTGTCCAGTGACCCCTGGGTTAGAGAGAGGGGAAATCAGCCTGGGTTCCTGCTCCTGATCACTGCCCAGTGACCCCTGGTTTAGAGAGAGAGGGGAAATCAGCCAGGGTTCCTGCTCCTGATCACAGTCCAGTGACCCCTGGGTTAGAGAGACAGGTGAAATCAGCCAGGGTTCCTGCTCCTTATCACAGTCCAGTGACACCTGGGTTCGAGAGAGAGGGGAAATCAGCCAGGGTTCATGCTCCTGATCACTATCCAGTGACCCCTGGGTTAGAGAGAGGGGAAATCAGCCAGGATTCCTGCTCCTGATCACTGCCCAGTGACCCCTGGGTTAGAGAGAGAGGGAAATCAGCCAGGGTTCCTGCTCCTGATCACTGCCCAGTGAACCCTGGTTTAGAGAGAGTGGAAATCAGCCTGGGTTCCTGCTCCTGATCACTGCCCAGTGACCCCTGGGTTAGAGAGAGAGGGGAATTCAGCCAGGGTTCCTGCTCCTGATCACTGTCCAGTGACCCCTGGGTTGGAGAGGGGAAATCAGCCAGGGTTTCTGCTCCTGATCACTGCCCAGTGACCCCTGGGTTAGAGAGAGGGGAAATCAGCCAGGGTTCCTGCTCCTGATCACTGCCCAGTGACCCCTGGGTTAGAGAGAGGGGAAATCAGCCAGGGTTCCTGCTCCTGATCACAGCCCAGTGACCCCTGGGTTAGAGAGAGAGGTGAAATCAGCCAGGGTTCCTGCTCCTGATCACAATCCAGTGACCCCTGGGTTAGAGAGAGAGGTGAAATCAGCCAGGGTTCCTGCTCCTGATCACAATCCAGTGACCCCTGGGTTAGAGAGAGGAGGAAATCAGCCAGGGTTCCTGCTCCTGATCACTGACCAGAGACCCCTGGGTTAGAGAGAGAGGGATATCAGCCAGGGTTCATGCTCCTGATCACTGCCCAGTGACCCCTGGGTTAGAGTGAGAGGGAAATCAGCCAGGATTCATGCTCCTGATCACAGTCCAGTGACACCTGGGTGAGAGAGAGGGGAAATGAGCCCGGGTTCCTGCTCCTGATCACTGCCCAGTGACCCCTGGTTTAGAGAGAGAGGGGAAATCAGCCAGGGTTCCTGCTCCTGATCACAGTCCAGTGACCCCTGGGTTAGAGAGACAGGTGAAATCAGCCAGGGTTCCTGCTCCTTATAACTGTCCAGTGACACCTGGGTTAGAGAGAGAGGGGAAATCAGACAGGGTTCATGCTCCTGATCACTATCCAGTGACCCCTGGGTTAGAGAGAGGGGAAATCAGCCAGGGTTCCTACTCCTGATCATTGTCCAGTGACCCCTGGGTTAGAGAGAGAGGGAAATCAGCCAGGGTTCCAGCTCCTGATCACTATCCAGTGACCTAGAGAGAGGGGGAACCATCCAGGGTTCATGCTCCTGATCATTGTCCAGTGACCCGTGGGTTAGAGAGACGGGAAATGAGCCAGGGTTCGTGCTCCTGATCTCTGTCCAGTGATCCCTGGGTTAGAGAGAGGGGAAATCAGGCAGGGTTCCTGCTCCTGATCACTGCCCAGTGACCCCTGGGTTAGAGAGAGGGGAAAATCAGCCAGGGTTCCTGCTCCTGATCATTGTCCAGTGACCCCTGGGTTAGAGAGAGAGGGAAATCAGCCAGGGTTATTTAAATCATGTTGCGAGAAAGGGAAATAGTTTGTGCCCCCGTTTGTACCTCAGACTCTTAGAGACGGAGGGAACGGCAACAGAAAAAGAGGAAACAACATCTCCAAAAACTGATCCCAGCTCATCGCCAAGGCTGGGGATAGATAACCTCGCCGCCTTCTTAGGAAGTTTAACCACTTTATTCACTTTCTGATTGGAGCTCCGTTTGGAATTAGACTTTATTTTGTCGGATGTTTAACGACAGCATTGAAGGGGGAAGGAGAAACTTGGAGCAACTTCTTCTGTCAAAGCTGCAGTGAGACTTGAAAGATTTTAACGATTTTTAATGAACTTTTCACCAAAAATGAGTGTAAAAAACACTTTTCCCCCCTAAGTTTCGAACATGATTTTGGAAGAGACTGAAGCAAAAGCCAATTTCCCCCTCACCTAAACAAGTTTCAACCAGGTCTTGAAGTCCAAACGCTTTTAAAGTGCTCTGAAATGGTTAAAATGTTTTCAAATTGAAATATCTCAAGATTTGATTTTGAGTGATTGACTGAAGTGAGTAGCTTTACACAAACTTGCAACCATGGTGTTGAGGAGGGGGAAGGTAGGGGAGGATTTGTAGGAGTTACAGATTCCTTTTTAATGACTTTTTAAAAATATACCATTAAGACATTTAGGAAGAGAACCAAGAAAGGGGAAAAACACAAACCATTTTATAATGTCTGTCGTTCGATAGTCCTAACAAGTCGCAGGAATAACGTAAATATAGATTTCCTCTTAAACATTTAGTGGAGTGTTAATTGAAGCAAGAGTTATGTAATGATGTATAAAAATTGCAGGAAGCTACTTTAGAAGAAACCACTCTTTGTTTATTGAGAGAGACACAGAAAATACATTGATTAAAGTGATAACGTACAATTCGATTTGGTTTGAATGTTTGAAATAGGAGATTAAAATTTGTGAGTATAATGAAGTTTGTTTCCTGCTTTTAATTGCGAAGTACCTAAAATAATTCAACACTCCTTGTGACAAGAGCAGGGATTAATATTGTGGAGAATGTTTGAGAGAAAAACATTAGAAGCGAAATTGGTCAATTATAAATCTTTACGTCAACATATCAGTAAACATTTGCAAGTCAGTCTGACTGGTTTTGCTGTCCAGGAAGAAAAACAAGTGTTTATTTCTGTTAAGTCATAGCTTTGCCTGCTTTTTGTTTATAATTCAGTGACACAAATTGTGTGTATATTTGTAAATTGTAAAATAACAGCAATAAATCACATTTCTGTGATATTCTTTCTGTCTTAAACGATTCAATTTGTGGCTCGGAATCTAGAAGCTTCTTTACCTGAAAGGTTTGAATGGTTAAAGTTGATCTCAGCTATCAAAAGCTGTTTGCGACATTCCTGCATTGTGGAACAGCATGATGTCTTTGCAGAGACAGGAATTCGCATTGTTGAATGGAGGTTTTTCTGATCTGTTGCATCCTGTGTAGATCAGAAACAGGTAAAGATGTTCATAGTAAACAGCCCAAGACAATGAAATGCTAAAACAATGTCTGGCCAATGTCAGAGACTTCAAGCACAGGACATGTGGAATATACAAAACCCCATAGCCCTGTATCAATCCCAAACTAATCACACCGCCCCGATCTCTCCCGATAGCCCTGTATCAATCCCAAACTATTCCCAATGCCTCGCTCTCTCCCCATAGCCCTGTATCAATCCCCAAACTAATCCCACTGCCCCGCTCTCTCCCCATAGCCCTGTATCAATCCCCAAGCTAATCCCACTGTCCCGCTCTCTCCCCATAGTCCTGTATCAATCCCAAACTAATCAAACTGCCCCGCTGTCTCCCCATTGCCCTGTATCAATCCCAAACTATTCCCACTGCCCCGCTCACTCCCCATAGCCCTGTATCAATCCCCAAACTAATCCCACTGCCCCGCTCTCTCCCCATAGCCCTGTATCAATCCGCAAAATAATCCCACTGCCCCGCTCACTCCCCATAGCCCTGTATCAATCACAAACTAATCCCAGTGCCCCGCTCACTCCCGATAGCCCTGTATCAATCCAAAACTAATCCCACTGCCCCGCTCTCTCCCCATAGCCCTGTATCAATCCCCAAACTAATCCCACTGCCCTGCTCTCTCCCCATAGCCCTGCATTAATCCCCAAACTAATCCCACTGCCCCGCTCTCTCCCCATAGCTCTGTATCAATCCCAAACTAATCCCACTGCCCTGCACTCTCCCCATAGCCCTGTATCAATCCCAAACAAATCACACTGCCCCGCTCTCACCCCATAGCCCTGTATCAAATCCCAAACTAATCCCACTGCCCCGCTCTCTCCGGATAGCCCTGTATCAATCCCAAACTATTCCCACTGCCCCGCTCACTCCCCATAGCCCTGTATCAATCCCCAAACTAATCCCACTGCCCCGCTCTCTCCCCATAGCCCTGTATCAATCCCCAAGCTAATCCCACTGTCCCGCTCTCTCCCCATAGTCCTGTATCAATCCCAAACTAATCAAACTGCCCCGCTGTCTCCCCATTGCCCTGTATCAATCCCCAAACTAATCCCACTGCCCCGCTCTCTCCCCATAGCCCTGTATCAATCCGCAAAATAATCCCACTGCCCCGCTCACTCCCCATAGCCCTGTATCAATCACAAACTAATCCCAGTGCCCCGCTCACTCCCGACAGCCCTGTATCAATCCAAAACTAATCCCAAAGCCCCACTCTCTCCCCATAGTCCTGTATCAATCCCAAACTTATCCCAATACCCCGCTCTCTCCCCATAGCCCTGTTTCAATCCCCAAACTAATTCCACTGCCCTGCTCTCTCCCCATAGCCCTGTATCAATCCCAAACTAATCCCACTGCCCTGCTGACTCCCCATAGCCCTGTGTTATATCCAAACAAATCCCACTGCCCGCTTTCTCCCCATAGCCCTGTGTTATATCCAAACTAATCCCACTGCCCCGCTTTCTCCTCATAGCCCTGTGTTATATCCAAACTAATCCCACTGCCCCGCTTTCTCCCCATAGCCCTGTATCAATCCCGAAACTAATCCGACTGCCTTGCTTTCCCCCCATAGCTCTGTCTTGATCCCAAACTAATCCCACTGCCCTGCACTCCCCCCATAGCCCTGAATCAATCCCAAACTAATCCCACTGCCAAACTCTCTCCCCATAGCCCTGCATCAATCCCAAACTTTTCCCAATGCCTCTCTCTCTCCCGATAGCCCTGCATCAATTCCAAACTAATCCCTCTGCCCCACTCTCTGCCCATAGCCCTGCATCATTCCCAAACTAACCCCACTGCCACGTTCTCTCCCCATAGCCCTGGGAGTGTTTGATGGGACAGTGTAGAGGGAGCATTACTCTATATCTAACCCGTGCAGCACCTGCCTTGGGAATGTTTGATGGGACAGTGTAGAGGGAGCTTTTTTATCTGTATCTAACCCGTGCGGTACCTGCCTTGGGAGTGTTTGATGGGACAGTGTAGAGGGAGCTTTACTCTATATCTAACCCGTGCTGTACCTGCCTTGGGAGTGTTTGATGGGACAGCGTAGAGGGAGCTTTACTCTGTATCTAACCCGAGCAGTACCTGCCTTGGGAGTGTTTGATGGGATAGTGTAGAGGGAGCATTACTCTATATCTAACCCATGCTGTACCTGCCTTGGGAGTGTTTGATGGGGCAGTGTAGAGGGAACTTTACTCTGTATCTAACCCGTGCGGTACCTGCCTTGGGAGTGTTTGATGGGATAGTGTAGAGGGAGCATTACTCTATATCTAACCCATGCTGTACCTGCCTTGGGAGTGTTTGATGGGGCAGTGTAGAGGGAACTTTACTCTGTATCTAACCCGTGCGGTACCTGCCTTGGGAGTGTTTGATGGGACAGTGTAGAGGGAGCTTCACTCTGTATCTAACCCGTGTTGTTCCTGCCCTGGGAGTTTTTGATGGGCTGGTTTAAAGACAGCTTTACTCTATCGATTCTGTAGCAAACCTTGATAGATTGCAAGTCCGGGGATTCAGCGCATACACAGCGCAGACGGAAACACGGAACTTGCGGGGCCTCTACCAAGGCCTAAGTCGTTGGTACGGAGACCATGATTTCAGGGCCATTATCTTTGTTTGATGTAATCCTTCACTCCTGTGTATAAGACAGTGAGTCTCACGGCCTAAAATTCATTCAAATCTCAGTAAGAATACCCAGAACGGACTTTATTTGTCTTTTATTTGCTTCATATTTCTAAGGTGTACCCAGATATCTGCAGACTGCATGTGAATCCCTCCTCTGCATTTAAATCAAATCACGGTAACACTTTTATTTAATCTACCGAGGTTCAGTATTGAAATATACCAGGAGATCCAGGCACGTTTTGATAAAGCAGATTAACAATGAGTTCAGTGGGGAAATTTAGCAAACAACAGGCCGATTTTAATATGATAAGGCAGGATCTGTCCAAAGTGGACTGGGAACAGCTACTTGACAACCCTCTGTCTCAGTCCCAAACTAATCCCACTGCCCTGCTCTCTCCTGTTAGCCCTTTATCAATCGCCAACCTAATCCCACTGCCCCGCTCTCTCCCCATAGCCCTGTATCAGTCCCCAGCCTAATCCCACTGCCCCGCTCTCTCCCCATAGCCCTGTATCAATCCCCAACCTAATCCCACTGCCCCGCTCTCTCCCCATAGCCCTGTATCAGTCCCCAGCCTAATCCCACTGCCGCGCTCTCTCCCCATAGCCCTGTAAATATCACCACACTAATCCCACTGCCCCGCTCTCTCCTGTTAGCCCTTTATCAAGCCCCAACCTAATCCCACTGCCCCGCTCTATCCCCATAGCCCTGTATCAGTCCCCAACCTAATCCCACTGCCCCGCTCACTCCCCATAGCCCTGTATAAATCTCCAAACTAATCCCACTGCCCCGCTTTCTCCCCATAGCCCTGTATCAATCACAAACTATTTCCACTGCCCTGCTCTCTCCCCATAGCCCTGTATCAATCCCCAACGTAAGCCCATTGCCCGCTTTCTCCCCATAGCCCTGTGTTATATCCAAACAAATCCCACTGCCCGCTTTCTCCCCATAGCCCTGTGTTATATCCAAACTAATCCCACTGCCCCGCTTTCTCCCCATAGCCCTGTATCAGTCCCCAACCTAATCCCACTGCCCCGCTCTCTCCCCATAGCCCTGCATCAATCACCAAACAAATCCCACTGCCCCGCTCTCTCCCCATAGCCCTTTATCAATCACCAAACTAATCCCACTGCCCCGCTTTCTCCCCATAGCCCTGTATCAATCCCAAAACTAATCCCACTGCCCCGCTTTCTCCCCATAGCCCTGTATCAATCACCAAACTAATCCCACTGCCTCGCTTTCTCCCCATAGCCCTGTATCAATCACAAACTATTTCCACTGCCCCGCTTTCTCCCCATAGCCCTGTATCAATCCCAAACAAATCCCACTGCCCCGCTCTCTCCCCATAGCCCTGTATCAATCCCCAAACTAATCCCACTGCCCCGCTCTCTCCCCATAGCCCTGTATCAATCCCCAAACTAATCCCACTGCCCCGCTCTCTCCCCATAGACCTGTACCACCCCCAAACTAATCCCACTGCCCCGCTCTCTCCCCATAGCCCTGTATCAATCCCAAACTAATCCCACTATCTCGCTTTCCCCCCATAGCTCTGTCTTGATCTCAAACTAATCCCACTGCCCTGCTCTCCCCCCATAGCCCTGAATCAATCGCAAACTAATCCCACTGCCCCACTCTCTCCCCATAGCCCTGCCTCAATCCCAAACTTTTCCCAATAGCCCTGCATCAATTCCAAACTAATCCCTCTGCCCCACTCTCCTCCCGTAGCCCTGCATCATTCCCAAACTAACCCCACTGCCACGTTCTCTCCCCATAGCCCTGGGAGTGTTTGATGGGCCAGTGTAGAGGGAGCATTACTATATATATCTAACCCGTGCAGCACCTGCCTTGGGAATGTTTGATGGGACAGTGTAGAGGCAGCTTTTTGTCTGTATCTAACCTGTGCGGTACCTGCCTTGGGAGTGTTTCATGGGACAGTGTAGAGGGAGCATTACTCTATATCTAACCCGTGCTGTACCTGCCTTGGGAGTGTTTGATGGGACAGCGTAGAGGGAGCTTTACTCTGTATCTAACCCGTGCAGCACCTGCCTTGGGAGTGTTTGATGGGACAGTGTAGAGGGAGCTTTACTCTATATCTAACCCGTGCTGTACCTGCCCTGGGAGTGTTTGATGGGACAGTGTAGAGGGAGCTTTACTCTGTATCTAACCCGTGCGGTACCTGCCTTGGGAGTGTTTGATGGGACAGTGTAGAGGGAGCATTACTCGATATCTAACCCGTGCTGTACCTGCCTTGGGAGTGTTTGATGGGACAGCGTAGAGGGAGCTTTACTCTGTATCTAACCCGTGCAGTACCTGCCTTGGGAGTGTTTGATGGGACAGTGTAGAGGGAGCTTCACTCTGTATCTAACCCGTCTTGTTCCTGCCCTGGGAGTTTTTGATGGGCTGGTTTAAAGAGAGCTTTACTCTATCGATTCTGTAGCAAACCTTGATAGATTGCAAGTCCGGGGATTCAGCGCATACACAGCGCAGACGGAAACACGGAACTTGCGAGGCCTCTACCAAGGCCTAAGTCGTTGGTACGGAGACCATGATTTCAGGGCCATTATCTTTGTTTGATGTAATCCTTCACTCCTGTCTCACGGCCTAAAATTCATTCAAATCTCAGTAAGAATACCCAGAACAGACTTTAATTGTCTTTTATTTGCTTCATTTTTCTAAGGTGTACCCAGACATCTGCGGACCAACATTCATCCGCATGTGAATCCCTCCTCTGCATTTAAATCAAATCACGGTAACACTTTTATTTAATCTACCGAGGTTCAGTATTGAAATATACCAGGAGATCGAGGCACGTTTTGATAAAGCAGATTAACAATGAGTTCAGTGGGGAAATTTAGCAAACAACAGGCTGATTTTAAGGCAGGATCTGTCCAAAGTGGACTAGGAACAGCTACTTGACAACCCTCTGTCTCAGTCCCAAACTAATCCCACTGCCCTGCTCTCTCCCCATAGCCCTGTATCAATCGCCAACCTAATCCTACTGCCCCGCTCTCTCCCCATAGCCCTGTATCAGTCCCCAACCTAATCCCACTGCCCCGCTCTCTCCCCATAGCCCTGTATCAGTCCCCAACCTAATCCCACTGCCCCGCTCTCTCCCCATAGTTCTGTATCAATCCCAAATTAATCCCACTGCCCCGCACTCTCCCTATAGCCCTGTCGCAATCACAAACAAATCACACTGCCCCGCTCTCACCCCATAGCCCTGTATCAAATCCCAAACTAATCCCACTGCCCCGATCTCTCCCGATAGCCCTGTATCAATCCCAAACAAATCCCACTGCCCCGCTCTCTCCCCATAGCCCTGTATCAATCCGCAAACTAATCCCACTGCCCCGCTCACTCCCCATAGCCCTGTATCAATCCCAAACTAATCCCAGTGCCCCGCTCACTCCCGATAGCCCTGTATCAATCCAAAACTAATCCCAAAGCCCCACTCTCTCCCCATAGTCCTGTATCAATCCCAAACTAATCCCAGTGCCCTGCTCACTCCCGATAGCCGTGTATCAATCCAAAACTAATCCCAAAGCCCCACTCTCTCCCCATAGTCCTGTATCAATCCCAAACTAATCCCAATGCCCCGCTCTCTCCCCAGAGCCCTGTTTCAATCCCCAAACTAATCCCACTGCCCCGCTCTCTCCCCATAGCCCTGTATCAATCGCAAACTAATCCCAATGCCCCGCTCTCTCCCCATAGCCCTGTATCAATCCCAAACTAATCCCACCGCCCTGCTCTCTCCCCATAGCCATGTATCAATCCCAAACTAATCCCACTGCCCCGCTATATCCCCATAGCCCTGTATCAATCCCCAAACTAATCCCACTGCCCTGCTCTCTCCCCATAGCCCTGTATCAATCCCCAAACTAATCCCACTGCCCCGCTCCCTCCCCATACCCTGTATCAATCCCCAAACTAATCCCACTGCCCTGCTGACTCCCCATAGCCCTGTATCAATCCCCAATCTAATCCCACTGCCCCGCTCTCTCCCCATAGCCCTGTATCAATCCCAAAGTAATCCCACTGCCTCGCTTTCCCCCCATAGCTCTGTCTTAATCCCAAACTAATCCCACTGCTCTGCTCTCCCCCCATAGCCCTGAATCAATCCCAAACTAATCCCACTGCCCCACTCTCTCCCCATAGCCCTGCATCAATCCCAAACTAACCCCACTGCCACGTTCTCTCCCCATAGTCCTGGGAGTGTTTGATGGGACAGTGTAGAGGGAGCTTCACTCTGTATCTAACCCGTCTTGTTCCTGCCCTGGGAGTTTTTGATGGGCTGGTTTAAAGAGAGCTTTACTCTATCGATTCTGTAGCAAACCTTGATAGATTGCAAGTCCGGGGATTCAGCACATACACAGCGCAGACGGAAACACGGAACTTGCGGGGCCTCTACCAAGGCCTAAGTCGTTGGTACGGAGACCATGATTTCAGGGCCATTATCTTTGTTTGATGTAATCCTTCACTCCTGTGTATAAGACAGTGAGTCTCACGGCCTAAAATTCATTCAAATCTCAGTAAGAATACCCAGAACAGACTTTAATTGTCTTTTATTTGCTTCATTTTTCTAAGGTGTACCCAGATATCTGCAGACCAACATTCATCCGCATGTGAATCCCTCCTCTGCATTTAAATCAAATCACGGTAACACTTTTATTTAATCTACCGAGGTTCAGTATTGAAATATACCAGGAGATCCAGGCACGTTTTGATAAAGCAGATTAACAATGAGTTCAGTGGGGAAATTTAGCAAACAACAGGCCGATTTTAAGGCAGGATCTGTCCAAAGTGGACTAGGAACAGCTACTTGACAACCCTCTGTCTCAGCCCCAAACTAATCCCACTGCCCTGCTCTCTCCTGTTAGCCCTTTATCAATCGCCAACCGAATCCCACTGCCTCGCTCTCTCCCCATAGCCCTGTATCAGTCCCCAACCTAATCCCACTGCCCCGCTCTCTCCCCATAGCTCTGTATCAATCCCAAATTAATCCCACTGCCCCGCACTCTCCCCATAGCCCTGTCGCAATCACAAACAAATCACACTGCCCCGCTCTCACCCCATAGCCCTGTATCAAATCCCAAACTAATCCCACTGCCCCGCTCTCTCCCCATAGCCCTGTATCAATCCCAAACTAATCCCACTGCCCCGATCTCTCCCCATAGCCCTGTATCAATCCCAAATTAATCCCACGACCCCGCTCTCTCCCCATAGCCCTGTATCAATCTCAAACTAATCCCACTGCCCCGATCTCTCCCGATAGCCCTGTATCAATCCCAAACTAATCCCACTGCCCCGCTCTCTACATAGCCCTGTATCAATCCCCAAACTAATCAAACTTCCCCGCTCTCTCCCCATAGCCCTGTATCAATCCCCAAACTAATCCCACTGCCCCGCTCTCTCCCCATAGCCCTGTATCAATCCGCAAACTAATCCCACTGCCCCGCTCACTCCCCATAGCCCTGTATCAATCCCAAACTAATGCCAGTGCCCCGCTCACTCCCGATAGCCCTGTATCAATCCAAAACTAATCCCAAAGCCCCACTCTCTCCCCATAGTCCTGGATCAATCCCAAACTAATCCCAGTGCCCCGCTCACTCCCGATAGCCCTGTATCAATCCAAAACTAATCCCACTGCCCCACTCTCTCCCCATAGCCCTGTATCAATCCCCAAACTAATCCCACTGCCCTGCTCTCTCCCCATAGCCCTGTATCAATCCCCAAACTAATCCCACTGCCCCGCTCTCTCCCCATACCCTGTATCAATCCCCAAACTAATCCCACTGCCCTGCTGACTCCCCGTAGCCCTGTATCAATCCCCAATCTAATCCCACTGCCCCGCTCTCTCCCCAAAGCCCTGTATCAATCCCAAAGTAATCCCACTGCCTCGCTTTCCCCTCATAGCTCTGTCTTGATCCCAAACTAATCCCACTGCTCTGCTCTCCCCCCATAGCCCTGAATCAATCCCAAACTAATCCCACTGCCCCACTCTCTCCCCATAGCCCTGCATCAATCCCAAACTAACCCCACTGCCACGTTCTCTCCCCATAGTCCTGGGAGTGTTTGATGGGACAGTGTAGAGGGAGCATTGCTATATATATCTAACCCGTGCAGCACCTGCCTTGGGAATGTTTGATGGGACAGTGTAGAGGGAGCTTTTTGTCTATCTAACCCGTGCAGTACCTGCCTTGGGAGTGTTTGATGGGACAGTGTAGAGGGAGCTTCACTCTGTATCTAACCTGTGTTGTTCCTGCCCTGGGAGTTTTTGATGGGCTGGTTTAAAGACAGCTTTACTCTATCGATTCTGTAGCAAACCTTGATAGATTGCAAGTCCGGGGATTCAGCGCATACACAGCGCAGACGGAAACACGGAACTTGCGGGGCCTCTACCAAGGCCTAAGTCATTGGTACGGAGACCATGATTTCAGGGCCATTATCTTTGTTTGATGTAATCCTTCTCTCCTGTGTATAAGACAGTGAGTCTCACGGCCTAAAATTCATTCAAATCTCAGTAGGAATACCCAGAACAGACTTTAATTGTCTTTTATTTGCTTCATTTTTCTAAGGTGTACCCAGATATCTGCAGACCAACATTCATCCGCATGTGAATCCCTCCTCTTCATTTCAATCAAATCACGGTAACACTTTTATTTAATCTACCGAGGTTCAGTATTGAAATATACCAGGAGATCCAGGCACGTTTTGATAAAGCAGATTAACCGTGAGTTCAGTGCGGAAATTTAGCAAACAACAGGCCGACTTTAATATGATAAGGCAGGAACTGTCCAAAGTGGACTGGGAACAGCTACTTGACAACCCTCTGTCTCAGTCCCAAACTAATCCCACTGCCCTGCTCTCTCCTGTTAGCCCTTTATCAATCCCCAACCTAATCCCACTGCCCTGCTCTCTCCCCATAGCCCTGTATCAGTCCCCAGCCTAATCCCACTGCCGCGCTCTCTCCCCATAGCCCTGTATCAATCCCCAACGTAAGCCCACTGCCCGCTTTCTCCCCATAGCCCTGTGTTATATCCAAACAAATCCCACTGCCCGCTTTCTCCCCATAGCCCTGTGTTATATCCAAACTAATCCCACTGCCCCGCTTTCTCCCCATAGCCCTGTATCAATCCCCAAATTAATCCCACTGCCCCGCTTTCTCCCCATAGCTCTGTATCAATCCGAAACAAATCCCACAGCTCCGCTCTCTCCCCATAGCCCTGTATCAATCCCCAACATAAGTCCACTGCCCTGCTTTCTCCCCATAGCCCTGTGTTATATCCAAACAAATCCCACTGCACCGCTCTCTCCCCATAGCCCTGTATCAATCCCAAACTATTCCCAATGCCTCACTCGCTCCCGATAACCCTGTATCAATCCCAAACTAATCAGACTGCCCTGCTCTCACACCATAGCCCTGTATCAATCCCCAAACTAATCCCACTGCCCTGCTTTCTCCCCATAGCCCTGTATCAATCACAAACTATTTCCACTGCCCTGCTCTCTCCCCATAGCCCTGTATCAATCCCCAACGTAAGCCCACTGCCCGCTTTCTCCCCATAGCCCTGTGTTATAGCCAAACAAATGCCACTGCCCGCTTTCTCCCCATAGCCCTGTGTTATATCCAAACAAATCCCACTGCCCCGCTTTCTCCCCATAGCCCTGTATCAATCCCCAAATTAATCCCACTGCCCCGCTTTCTCCCCATAGCCCTGTATCAATCCCAAACAAATCCCACTGCCCCGCTCTCTCCCCATAGCCCTGTATCAATCCCCAACGTAAGTCCACTGCCCTGCTTTCACCCCATAGCCCTGTGTTATATCCAAACTAATCCCACTGCACCCTCTCTCCCCATAGCCCTGTATCAATCCCAAACTAATCCCACTGCCCAGCTCTCTCCTCTAGCCCTGTATCAATCACAAACTAATCCTACTGCCACGCTCACTCCCCATTGCCCCGGATCAATCCCATGCTTATCCCGCTCCTGATCACTATCCAGTGATCTCTGTGTTAGAGAGATGGGAAATCAGCCAGGATTCCTGCTCCTGATCACTGTCCAGTGACCCATGGGTTAGAGAGAGATGGGAAATCAGCCAGGGTTCCTGCTCCTGATTACTGTCCAGTGACTCCTGGGTTAGAGAGAGGGGAAATCAGCCAGGGTTCCTGCTCCTGATCACTGCCCAGTGACCCCTGGGTTGGAAAGAGGGGAAATCAGCCAGGGTTCCTGCTCCTGATCACTGCCCAGTGACCCCTGGTTTAGAGAGAGGGGGAAATCAGCCGGGGTTCCTGCTCCTGATCACTGCCCAGTGACTCCTGGGTTAGAGAGAGGAGGAAATCAGCCAGGGTTCCTGCTCCTGATCACTGACCAGTGACCACTGGGTTAGAGAGCGGGGAATTCAGCCAGGGTTCCTGCTCCTGATCATTGTCCAGTGACCCCTGGGTTAGAGAGAGGGGAAATCAGCCAGGGTTCCTGCTCCTGATCACTGTCCAGTGACCCCTGAGTTAGAGAGAGGGGAAATCAGCCAGGGTTCCTGCTCCTGATCATTGTCCAGTGACCCCTGGGTTAGAGAGAGGGGAAATCAGCCAGGGTTCTTGCTCCTGATCACTGTCCAGTGACCCCTGGGTTAGAGAGAGAGGTGAAATCAGCCAGGGTTCCTGCTCCTGATCACAGTCCAGTGACCCCTGGGTTAGAGAGAGAGGGGAAATCAGCCAGGGTACCTGCTCCTGATCACTGCCCAATGACCACTGGCTTAGAGAGAGGGGGAATCAGCCAGGGTTCCTGCTCCTGATCGCTGTCCAGTGACCCCTGGGTTAGAGAGAGGGGAAATCAGCCAGGGTTCCTGCTCCTGATCACTGCCCAGTGACCCCTGGGTTAGAGAGAGAGGGAAATCAGCCAGGGTTCCTGCTCCTGATCACTGTCCAGTGACCCCTGGGTTAGAGAGAGGGGGAAATCAGCCGGGGTTCCTGCTCCTGATCACTGCCCAGTGACTCCTGGGTTAGAGAGAGGAGGAAATCAGCC